>NW_028261476.1:0-27500 GCF_051295495.1 Thamnophis sirtalis
CTTCTTCTGCTGAAGCGACTTCCTCCGCAGCTTCTCCATCTTGATGCCCTGGAGGTGCACCGCTCGCGGCTGGACGCCCTCGTGGAAGGCGGCCTTCCACTTGGCGTCCACCGCCGGGGTCACAGCGCGAAGGGCCGCCCCCGAGCTTGGGTTTTCCACTCCCACGGGGAGGTCGTTGCCATGGTCGGTTTCGGAACCGTTTTCCCGCTCTGGGTCCGCGGCCATGTCTGGGTCTCTGCGAGGGGGAAGAGGAAAAAAGGAGGATGATATCGGATTCCGACAGTTCTGAAACGACACAACTGGTCCACAAAAAGCCAACGCAATCGAGAGCCGAGGTGGCGCAGGGGTTAGGGTGCAGCACTGCAGGCCACTTCAGCTGACTGCTAGCTGCAGTTCGGCGGTTCAAATCTCACCGGCTCAGGGTTGACTCAGCCTTCCATCCTTCCGAGGTGGGTAAAATGAGGACCCAGATTGTTGTTGGGGGCGATATGCTGACTCTCTGTAAACCGCTTAGAGAGGGCTGAAAGCCCTATGAAGCCGTATATAAGTCTAACTGCTATTGCTATCTATCTATCTATCTATCTATCTATCTATCTATCTATCTATCTATCTATCTATCATCTATCTATCTATCTATCTATCTATCTATCTATCTATCTATCTATCTATCATCTATCATCTATCTGGGTGAAATGAGGACCCAGACTGTGGGGGCAATATATGCTGACTCTGTAAACCGCTTAGAGAGGGCTGAAAGCCCCATGAAGCGGTAGATAAGTCTAACTGCTATTGCTATTGCTAAGTTGCATTAATAGAGGGATACAATCGAGATCAAGGGAGGTACTAATACCACTCTATAAAGCCTTAGTAAGGCCACACCTCAAGTACTGCATCCAGTTTTGGTCACCCACAGTATAAAAAAGATGTGGAGACTCTAGAAAGAATGCAGAGAAGAGCAACCCGGATGATGAGGGGATGATTGGAGGCTGAAACATACGATGAACGGTTGCAGGAACCGGGCCTGGCTAGTCTAGGGAAGAGAAGGACCAGGGGAGACAGGAGAGCATCTTCCGGTATTTGTGGGGGCTGCCAGCCCAGAGAGGAACCCTGCACTATGATGTGGCCCCAAGGGCCAATCAATCCATTTAATCAATCAATCAATATTGTGGCGACCAAAACCGGACGCAATACCCCAAGTGTGCCCTTACCAAGGCCTTATCGAAAGGGACTAGCCCTTCACAGGTTCACAGGTGCTGCCTGAGGTTCAACGACCACCTTCGACCTGCGAAACGCACCTGGATCCTCACTCCGACGTCTCTCCTTTCAGCAAAAATCTCAGCAAAAACTTAACACGGTGGTTAAAAAAATGCCATGGATTTACAGAGCCTTACCTGTTGGGAAGAGATCTGAGAATTTATGACGGGGGTGAGGGGTGGGGGGAAAGCTGTCTAATTTTAGCTGCCCGCAATCTTGCACGGACATCCAGCGCGTCCCCCTCCCTCTCTCTCTCTCGGGCAGAATCCGGGCCGTGTAAATGTTTGAGGTTGCTAAGCGACAGTGTGGGGGGGGGGGAGTGGGAGGGGGGGGAAGCAATCCATCTATTCTCAGGGCGAGCCTGCCAACGTCTCCCGTCGTGGCTCCATCTCAGGGTAGTGGGAACCGAGAGAGGGGTGGGTGGGGTGAGAGGGAAGCCCAACCGTTCACAGCCAGTGAGTCTTGGACCTTCTCCAAGAAAGATTCTTGCAAGGCCTGATCAGACGCAGGAAATCAGGGTTACGGCTGGAAACCCAGGATGGAAAACGGCTCAGCTTGCTGAGCAAACCGGTTTGTCGTTTCTTTGCCCTAACCGAGCTTGGAGGGCACACAATCTATGGGTTGCAAGTCTCTGGCGGGAGCCATCAGGATTGTGCTCCCCATGGTTTCCATCTGATCCTTGTCAAGCATGGCTAGCTGTGTAGTGTGGGAGAGCAACGGGCATCATTAGCATATTATTCACATCGATTGTGACTAGGGTCACGTGAAGGGTTAATTGATAAGGCCTTGGGAAGGCCACCCTTGGAATATTTGCATCCAGTTTTGGTCGCCACGATGTAGAAGATCGATGTGCGGAGACTCTAGACTCTAGAAAGAGGGCAGAGAAGAGCAAGAAAGAGGATTAGGGGACTGGAGGCTAAAACATATGAAGAACAGTTGCAGGAACTGGGTAGGTCTAGTTTAATGAAGAGAAGGACCAGGGGAGACAGGATAGCAGCCTTCCAATATCTCAGGGGTTGCCACAAAGAAGAGGGAGTCAAACTATTCTCCAAAGCCCTTGAAGGCAGGACAAGAAGCAATGGGTAGAAACTAATCAAGGAGAGAAGCAACTTAGAACTGAAGAGGAATTTCCTGACAGTGAGAACAATTAATCAGTGGAACAGAAGTTGCCTCCAGAAGTTGTGAATGCCCCAACACTGGAAGTCTTTAAGAAAATGCTGGATAGCCATTTGTCTGAAACGGTATAGGGTTTCCTGCTTAGGCAGGGGGTTGGACTAGAAGACCTCCAAGGTCCCTTCCAACTCTTATTCTGTTAAGGCTAAAACATATGAAGAACGGTTGCGGGAACTGGGTATGTCTAGTTTAATGAAAAGGAGGACAAGGGGAGACATGATAGCAGCCTTCCAATATCTCAGGGGTTGCCCCAAAGAAGAGGGAGTCAAGCTATTCTCCAAGGCACCTGAGGGTAGAACAAGAAGCAATGGGTGGAAACTAATCAAGGAGAGAAGCAACTTAGAACTGAGGAGGAATTTCCTGACAGTGAGAACAATTAATCAGTGGAACAACTTGCCACCAGAAGTTGTAGGTGCGTCATCACTGGAAAATGATGTGAAAATGGCCCATAAAACTTTACAAGGCCTTGGTAAGGTCACACTTGGAATACGGGATTCAGTTTTGGTCACCACGATGTAGAAAAGATGCGGAGACTCTGGAAAGAGTGCAGAGAAGAGCAAGAAAGAGGATTAGGGGACTGGAGGCTCAAACATATGAAGAACGGTTGCAGGAACTGGGGATGTCTAGTTGAATGGAAAGAAGGACCAGGGGAGACATGATAGCAGCCTTCCAATATCTCAGGAGTTGCCACAAAGAGAGGGAGTCAAGCTATTCTCCAAGGCACCTGAGGGCAGAACAAGAAGCAATGGGTGGAAACTAATCAAGGAGAGAAGCAACGTAGAACTGAGGAGAAATTTCCTAACAATAAGGATAATTAGCTAGTGGAACAGCTGGCCTCCAGAAGTTGTGGGTGCTCCATCATGGAGGTTTTAAAGAAGAGACTGGAAAGCCATTTGTCAGAAATGGTACAGAGTCTCCTGCCTGAGCAGGGGGTTGGACTAGAAGACCTCTCAGGTCCCTTCCAACTCTATTATTCTGTTGTTCTGTTTAGTTGTGGGCACTTCACCACTGGAGGTTCTCAAAAATGGACCGGACCCCCATTTGTGCAGAACGGTATAGGACAGTGATGGTGAACCTTTTCGGCACCGAGGGCTGAAGCTGGAGCCCGCGTGAGTGTGTGCATGCGTGTGCGCGCCGGAATCTGGAGGAGAACAGATGGTCTGGCATGCACGCACGTGTCGGAATGCGGAAGAGCAGCTGGAGACGGCACGCGTGCCCACAGAGAGGGCTTGGCATGCCACCTCTGGTATGCGTGCTATAGGTTTGCTGTCACGGGTACGGGACCTTCTCCTTCAGCAGCGGGTTGGACTAGAAGGCCTCAAAGATCCCTTTCAAGGAAGGAGGGAAGGAAGGAGAGAAGGAGAGAAGAAAGGAGGGAAGGAAGGAGGGAATGTAGGAGAGAAGGAAGGGGGGAAGGAAGGAGGAAAGGAAGGGGGAAAGGAAGGAGAGAAGGAGAAAAGAAAGGAGGGAAGGAAGGGGGAAAGGAAGGAGAGAAGGAGAAAAGAAAGGAGGGAAGGAAGGAGGGAAGGAAGGGGAGTAGGAGAGAAGAAACGAGGGAAGGAAAGAGGGAGGGATGGAAGAAGAAGTAGGACCGTTGTAAGATAAGATGGATCTATGGGATGGTAAGAAAGCAATCTTCAAGTATATTGTCAACTGTAGGGAAAAATTGTTATAAATACATATTATTAATAACAGTTATGAGATCATATAATTGTGAATGTATATATGAAATTGATAAAATAAAAAAATATTAAAAAAAGAGATCCCTTTCAAGTCTGTTATTCTATGGGTGGATGGATGGGAAGGAGGGAGGGAGGGAGGAAGGTTAGGTTTAGATTGGGGTTGATTGGATTTATATGCGGCCCTTCTCCCAAAGGACTCAGGGCGGCGTACAACATTAAAAGAAAACACATATTACAAACATTAAAAGGGACATTAAATAAAGTATCCAAAAAAAACCCAATTTATTTATTTTATTTATTTATTTATATACGATTTATAGGTCGCCCAAGCCGGGAGTCCTCCGGCATTGGGGGGCCTCTAAATTGTATAAATAAATAAAATAAATAAATTGATATTTACAATAAAAATTTAAAAAAATAAATTAAAAATAACAACCAAATTAATCCTCTGTTTTATTTTGTTCAGGCCAGGCCGGCTTGCTGGAAAAGCCAACTTTTTAGGGCGCGTCGGAAGGACCGGAGGTCGGGGATTATGCGAAGCTCCGGGGGGCAGCTCATTCCGGAGGGAAGGCGCTCCCACAGAGAAGGCTCTCCCCCTGGGGGTTGCTAGCCGACACTGTCTGGCCGACGGCACCCTGAGGAGGCCAGCTCTGTGGGATCGCACTGGACGGTGGGAGGCTACCGGTGGCAGTAGGTGGTCTCGCAGGTACCCTGGGCCTAAGCCATGGAGCGCTTTAAAGGTCATAATTACTACCTTGAATCGCACCCGGAAGACAACTGACAACCAGTGCAGGCCGCCTAAAAGGGGCGTAACATGGGAGCACCTAGGTGCCCCCATGATAACCCACGCGGCCGCATCCTGGACCAGCTGAAGCCTCCGGGTGCTCTTCAAGGGCAGCCCCATGTAGAGAGCGTTGCAGTAGTCCAGGCGAGAAAGGACGAGGGCGTGAGTGACTGTTAGGAAGGGCAACTTCCAAACAGTGAGGACAAATGACCAGTGGAACCGCTTGCCACTAGAAGTTGTGGGTGCTTCATCAGTGAAGGTTTTCAAAAATAGAGCGGACCATCATTTGTCCAGAATGGTATAGGATCTCCTCCTTCAGCGGGGGGAGGGTTGGACTAGAAGACCTCAAAGATCCCTTCCACTTGTCACTTGTTCTCCGCAGGCATCTGTGGCTGGTGGTTTATTTATGAAGAGCCAGCTTAGAAATCGGGGCCACTTTTCAGGCCTTCAGGTAGAATGATAAAATGCAACGGGAAAAGAAGATCAGAGGAATGGGAAGAAGCCACCGCAGCTAAAATAAGAATAATCCAGCGTAATCCCCAAATTTGCCCGATGAATCGAGCAGGACTATTTTACAAGCAACCTTTTCCAAGCAGGATAACGGAATATTTCTAGAGAGAGGTTAAATTTAAAGACTTCTTTAGCAGAAATTGAAGTAGGGGCAATAGGCTAGCTGTCAAAACAACAGCAACAACAACAACAACAACCCACCTGAAAAATGATACACTTATGCCTTAATTGGAAAAAGTAAATGATGATATAATTATGATGTGAAATAATTCAACAATGATATAAGGAAGTACTAATATAAGGTCTGGTGATATAATATATAAGGTTAAGAACTTATTATAATGATATTTCGCTGCTGATAAGGCAATTCTAATAGGGGAACAAATGAAAACTGGTATATATAGGCAGCGATGCCTTGTTGAACAATGAAGGAATAAGATCTCTGTTTGAAGGTATGAAATGCAAGATTAACAATGAATAGAAGTATACTCTCTGGGGGAAAACAATGCTAATGTTAACTGAATATATATGGTAGAAGGAAAATGAGACCTTTAGTTACATTAGAGGAAATATCTGAGATGGTAAACATTATTTGAAGATGTAGATGTTAAAACAACCGTAATCAAACGACATGCGGCATGTGATGATGGGTTCCCCCCCCCTTTCCTTCTTGGACCTTTTTTTGTCCTTTTTGGCCTCCCCCCCCCTCCCTCACCCCTTTTTTCCCCCTCTCTCCCTTGTTTTATTTTGTTGTTTTTTGTTTTTTAAACCCTAGCTTATGGTGGTGCTTATTAAATATACAATAGAGAGATACGGGATGTATAAACTTAGTAGGGATGCACCTGTGATTAAACGACATATTGTATGTGAAGATGGGTTTCCCCTCCCCCCCTTTTTTTCCCCATCCTCTCCCTTTCCCATTGTTGTCTGTGTAACAAAAAATAAAAATAATTAAAAAAACAAAAAACAAAAAACAACCCACCTTTGAAATAATGGTTATAAACCAGTGTTTTCTCAACCTTGGCGACTTTAAGTCCAGTGGGCTTCGACTCCCAGAACCCCCCAGCCAGCAAAGCTGGCTGGGGGATTCTGGGAGTCGAAGCCCACTGGACTTAAAGTCGCCAAGGTTGAGAAACACCGCTATAAACACTGCAGGCGCCCCCAAGCTGTTAAACCGCTAACCTTTCGACGCCAAGAAATCAGGAGGGAAGTTGTGTGATCTGGAAAAGATTTGGGTACATCATCCGTAGCAAAGGAAGGAGAGGCGAGAAAAATGCGTGCAGATCAGTGCATCGGTGCGTGGTTTCCACGCAGAAGGCAAGTGGGTTTTAATCTTGCAAAGGCAGGACAGACACACACACACACACACACACAGAGAAAGAAATGCCGAAACAAACAAGGAAAGGTTAAAAATTAAAAAAAGATGGTTTTCGCTCCATTGAATCCGGCAAGACTTTTGATGGCACGGATTACACAGCTCGAACCAGAAAGCGGAATAGAGCAAAGCTTTGTGTTGTGTGTGTGTGTTGTGTGTTGCGTGTGTATTCAGGGTGCCAAAATACTTGGATTCTTCTTCCGAGGAACCTTGACAGGGGCAAAGACAGAGGGACCATGCTTGGAAAAGCAGAGCAAAGAAGAATGGGCCTTTTGTGTGTGCCTGTATCGATTTAATTCACAGAATATGCAGGCGGTCCTCTACTTACGGCCGTTCGTTTAGCGAACCTTGAAGTTACGACGGTGCAGGGGGGGAAAAGGGACTACAGGACAGTTTTTCACGCTGACGGCCGTCCCGGCATCCCCATGGTCACGTGATTTGCACTCAGACGCTTGGCAACTGACTCACGTTTACGACGGTTCCAGTGTTCAGGGTTCACATTATCCCTGTTTTGCGAACTTCCGACAAGCAAAGTCTACGGAAAAGCCGGATTTGCTTAACGACCGTTTTGCTAACTTAACAACTGCAGCGGATTCGTCTTAACAACTACAGCAGGGAAGGTCATAGAGTGGGACAAGGCTCACTTAACCAAATTCGCAAATTTTGGAGCTCGGTTGTTGTCAATGAAGCTATTGTAAGAATGGCAAGAATGAAAGAAAGAAGAGTGGGAATAAAAATTGGAGGTCGAAACGCAAATGGGAATCCAGCCAGTAGCCCTGGACTTACAACCGTCCATTTAGAGACTGTTCAAAGTTACGACGGCACTGAAGAGAGAGACTTATGACCGTTTTCCACACAACCGTTCCAGAATCTTCATGGTCAGGTGATCAAAACTGGCAACTGACTCATATTTATGACGATTGCAACATTCCCGGGATCATGTGATCCCCCCCCTTTTGTGACCTTCTGACAAGGAAAGACAATGGGGAAGCCAGATTCGCTTAACAACCATGTCACTAAATGATCAACTGCAGTGATTCACTTAAGAACTGTGTGGCAAGGAAAGGTTGTAAAAAGGGGCAAAATTCACTTAACAAATGTTTCACTTAGCAACAGATAGAGTTTGAGTTCAATTGTGGTCGTAAGTCGAGAATTACCTGTATTTACAATGTTTGCAGCTACCCAGCCAGCTTCCAAAAAAGCAAAGTCAATGGAAGTAGGCGGATTCACTTAAAGGCGGTCTGGAATGATAGGATCTCCTGCCTGAGCACGGGGCTGGACTAGATGACCTCCAAGGTTATCTGTTATCTGATTCCCTTAACAACGGCAGGCTGAACAACCGTGGCAGAAAGGGATGTAAAATTAGGTGTCACTTAAAAACCAAGGAAGGAGAGAAGGAGAGAAGAAAGGAGGGAAGGAAGGAGGGAATGTAGGAGAGAAGGAAGGGGGGAAGGAAGGAGGAAAGGAAGGGGGAAAGGAAGGAGAAAAGAAAGGAGGGAAGGAAGGAAGGAGAGAAGGAAGGAGAGAAGGAGGGAAGGAGGGAGGGCAGGAAGGGGAGTAGGAGAGAAGAAACGAGGGAAGGAAAGAGGGAGGGAGGGAAGAAGAAGTAGGACCGTTGTAAGATAAGATGGATCTATGGGATGGTAAGAAAGCAATCTTCAAGTATATTGTCAACTGTAGGGGAAAAATTGTTATAAATACATATTATTAATAACAGTTATGAGATCATATAATTGTGAATGTATATATGAAACTGCTAAAATAAAATATATATAAAAAATAAAAAAATAAAAACCACCTTGCGTAGCAACAGAAATTCTGGTCCCAATTGCGAGGACCACTTGTATGCACAGGACTGTATTTTGCCAGTTGAGAATAAAGAGGAGGAAGATTTATCGCGAAAAGAGAAGGTGAAAACTCAGATTAATATCATACTTTAATAGAGGAAATGTCAACCTACACTACACATTCAACGTACATGGAGAATACGGAGAGACAGAAATAAAGACCTTTACGCTACAGAGAAAGCAAACAATAATTTTAGATAATGTCAGGAAGGGCATAAAGGACACTATGATGATAGCAAAGATGAGAATAATAAAAATAATGTTCTTTGTAATCATATGGGGGGATATCTCAGTGGAGAAAGTAGAGGCGGAAAGAGAGAGGAATGTAAATAAATGTATATTTCTTTACTTGTTTCATTGATTTATAAGGTAAAAGGTGAAGGTTCCCCTGGCACATCTGTGCTAGTCGTTCCCGACTCTAGGGGGCGGTGCTCATCCCTGTTTCAAAGCCAAAGAGCCAGCGCTGTCCGAAGACGTCTCCGTGGCCATGTGGCCGGCATGACTCAACGCCCGAAGGCGCACGGAATGCTGTTCCCTTCCCACCAAAGGTGGCCCCTATTTTTCTACTTGCATTTTTTACCTGCTTTCAAATTGCTAGGTTGGCAGAAGCTGGGACAAGTCACGGGAGCTCCCTCCGTTACGCGGCGCTAGGGATTCAAACCGCCAAACTGCCGACCTTTCTGATCGACAAACTCAGCATCTTGGCTACTGAGCCGCAGTGTCCCATTGATTTATATGGCTCTCCCAATTCACAAATTTGATTCTGGACAGGTAACATAAGATTGTATTATACAGGGAGTCCTCAACTTACAATGCTTCATTTAGTGACTGTTCAAAGTTACAACATCACAGAAGAAAATGGCTGACGATCGGGTTTTTTCACATTTACGACCTCTTAAAGCAGGCTAGCTGGGGGATTCTGGGAGTGGAAGCCCACCCCTCTTAAAGCAGACTGGCTGGGGGATTCTGGGAGTGGAAGCCCTCCCCTCTTAAAGCATGCTGGCTGGGGGATTCTGGGAGTGGAAGCCCACCCCTCTTAAAGCATTCTGGCTGGGCGATTCTGGGAGTGGAAGCCCACCCCTTAAAGCATTCTGGCTGGGGGATTCTGGGAGTGGAAGTCCACCCCCCTTAAAGCATTGCTGGTTGGGGAATTCTGGGAGTGGAAGTCCTCCCCTCTTAAAGCATTGCTGGCTGGGGGATTCTGGGAGTGGAAGTCCACCCCTCTTAAAGCAGGCTGGCTGGGGGCTTCTGGGAGTGGAAGCCCTCCCCTCTTAAAGCAGACTGGCTGGGGGATTCTGGGAGTGGAAGCCCTCCCCTCTTAAAGCATGCTGGATGGGGGATTCTGGGAGTGGAAGTCCTCCCCTCTTAAAGCATGCTGGCTGGGGGATTCTGGGAGTGGAAGCCCTCCCCTCTTAAAGCAGACTGGCTGGGGGATTCTGGGAGTGGAAGCCCTCCCCTCTTAAAGCAGACTGGCTGGGGGATTCTGGGAGTGGAAGCCCTCCCCTCTTAAAGCATTCTGGCTGGGGGATTCTGGGAGTGGAAGTCCACCCCTCTTAAAGCATTGCTGGTTGGGGAATTCTGGGAGTGGAAGTCCACCCCTCTTAAAGCATTGCTGGCTGGGGGATTCTGGGAGTGGAAGCCCACCCCTCTTAAAGCAGGCTGGCTGGGGGATTCTGGGAGTGGAAGCCCTCCCCTCTTAAAGCAGACTGGCTGGGGGATTCTGGGAGTGGAAGCCCTCCCCTCTTAAAGCAGGCTGGCTGGGGGATTCTGGGAGTGGAAGCCCTCCCCTCTTAAAGCAGACTGGCTGGGGGATTCTGGGAGTGGAAGCCCTCCCCTCTTAAAGCATGCTGGATGGGGGATTCTGGGAGTGGAAGTCCTCCCCTCTTAAAGCATGCTGGCTGGGGGATTCTGGGAGTGGAAGTCCTCTCCTCTTAAAGCAGGCTGGCTGGGGGATTCTGGGAGTGGAAGCCCACCCCTCTTAAAGTTACTGAGGTTGAGAAAAACTGAATTACGCCCTATTGGTGCCTCCTTGATAGCAATGTACCATCGCTCCTCTCTATAGTAGACTTAAAATCCCAAACAGAACTATGATGAATTTGGATGCCCTGATGCTAGGGGGGGTTTTGTGGCTGTTATTCCTTTACATGATTTCCTCCTGCCTTGTTTACTTTTCCCCTACGTGCGTTTCCAAACTCTGTCCATCCTCCAACGTCTTTCTTGTGCTGTTTTTGGCTGTTCCTCGCAAGGCTTCGATGGCTTTTCCAAGCGTTTTATACAGAACGTTCTCAAATATCACTGGAATGCCGAAATATCAAGCCAAGACATTTACTGTAAATACTGTAACTGGCAAGGTTTTGCTTGGGGTCAAGATCTCAAAACAGAAGGGCTCTTGGAAAAACAAAAACAAAGATACAATTGGGATTAGGTCCGTAACAAAACGACTCACTGCCTTCACAGGAACTGGGGTGCGAGTGCTGCCCGGAGGTTGGTAGTAAGAATGCGCTGCAAATCCAAATTAGAGTAGAACAGAATAGAGCTGGAAGGGATCTTAGAGGTCTTCTAGTCCAGCAGTGGTGGGTTTCAAAATGTTTTAGAACCTCTTCTGTAGGTGTGGCCTGCTTTGTGGGAGTGGCTTGCCAGCCATGAGACCGGGTGGGAGTGGCTTGATGGCCATGTGACCGAGTAGGAGTGGCTTGGCAGCCATGTGATTGGGTGGGCGTGGCCAACCTGTAAAATGTGGGGAAACTCACTTAACAATGCTCTTGCTTAGCAACCAAAATGTTGACTCAGAAACTCTAGCATTTGAAGCACGCAAGTCTTAAAGCTGTCAAGTTACAAGACCTTTGCACCCCCTAACCCTCTAGAAAAAAAATCCCCAAGGGTGTTCAAACTTGGCAGCTTTAAGACTTGTGGACTTCAACTCCCAGAATTCCTCCTCCAGTCATGTTGGCTCAGGAACTCTGGCATTTGAAGCACGCAAGTCTTAAAGCTGTCAAGTTACAAGACCCTTGCACCCCTAATCCTTTAGAAAAACCCCGGGGTGTTCAAACTTGGCAGCTTTAAGACTTGTGGACTTCAACTCCCAGAATTCCTCCTCCAGTCATGTTGGCTCAGGAACTCTGGCATTTGAAGCACGCAAGTCTTAAAGCTGTGAAGTTACAAGACCCTCGCACCCCTAACCCTCTAGGAAAAAAAAAACCCCAGGGTGTTCAAACTTGACAGCTTTAAGACTTGTGGACTTCAACTCCCAGAATTCCTCCTCCAGTCATGTTGGCTCAGGAACTCTGGCATTTGAAGCACGCAAGTCTTAAAGCTGTCAAGTTACAAGACCCTCACACCCCTAACCCTCTAGAAAAGAAAACCCCAGGGGTGTTCAAACTTGACAGCTTTAAGACTTGTGGACTTCAACTCCCAGAATTCCTCCTCCAGTCATGTTGACTCAGAAACTCTGGCATTTGAAGCACGCAAGTCTTAAAGCTGTGAAGTTACAAGACCCTCGCACCCCTAACCCTCTAGGAAAAAAAAAACCCCAGGGTGTTCAAACTTGACAACTTTTAAGACTTTAAGGTTTAGATAGGACTCTTAAGAGGCGGGCGGGGCGATTGGTGAGCCAGCCAATCAGTGAGCGGTGGGCGGGGCAAGCGTGGTGCAGACGGGCGGGAGGAGGGAGCTGGAACCGGTTCTAAACGGCACAATAGAAGAGGTTAGAACTGGCAGGAACCCACCCCTGACCCAGTCTTATTTTCGGGGAAACCTGGTAGTAGAGACCGCCTGTCCCAACTGAGTAGGGAGAGAAAGCGTGGGAATCTCCCTGGAGATTTTCCCGCTGGAGATGCAGCTGCGGGAGCTAAGCTTCTTCCCGGCACTGAATCTCTTTCGGGTTCCACCCCCGTTGGCTACGCTGGTGTCACCGTCAAAGTTGGGAATGCACAGGTGATCCCGGACTTACAACAGTTTGTTTAGTGACGATTCAAAGTTACGACAGCACTGGAAAAAGGGCCTTACGACAATTGTTCACACATACAGGCATTGCAGCATTCCCATGGTCACGTGATCCAAGTTTACATGCTTGGCAACGGATTCATATTTATGACGGTCGCAGTGTCCTGGGGTCACATGACCCCCTTTGGCGGCCTTCTGACAAGCCAAGTCAAAAGGGGAAGCCAGATTCATTTAACAACGGGGGACTATCTTAACAATTACAGGGATTTACTTAACAACCGTGGCAAGGAAGGTCGTTTGAATGGGGCAAAGCTCACTTAACTTGACTCGCTTAACCACAGAAAGGACTGCATGTAAACACAAACACACACACACACACGTCTCACTTAACAGTATAAATTTGGGGCTTCATTGTGGTGGTAAGTCGAGAACTACCTATGCACACAAACACACACACACACAAATACACACACAGACGTCTCACTCAGCAGCATACATTTGGGGCTCCCTTATGGTCATAACACAGGGTAAGGCAGTTCATCCTCCGCAGCGGGCGCGAAACAGTTAACCGCCTCCGCAGGGGGCGTGGCCACGGAGAAGGGGCGTGGCCAGAGAGGGGAGGGAGAGGGAGGGGAGGCCGGCCCGGCGGCTTGACAGGTGACGCATGCGCGCTGCCGCCTCATTGTGCCCGGCCGGCCCAACCCCGCCGCGCCTCAGTCGGCGAGCGAGCGTTGGCGGGGGAGGCCGCCATCGCCGCCGCCTCCGCTGCCGCTGCTGCTCCCGCCGCTGCCGCTCCTTCGCTCCCCTCACGGGCCGTCCGCCCTCCTCGCTTCGCTCGCCCGCCCGCCCGCCATGGACTAACCCCGAGGGCTCTTGGCAGGCCGGCCGGGGAGGCCCCGCCGCGCCCCGATGGCTCTGGTGACGGTGCAGCGCTCGCCGACCCCCAGCGCCACCTCCAGCCCCTGCGCCTCGGTGAGTGGCTCGGCGGGAGGGGGGATCGCGACCGTTGCTGCTGCCGCCGCCACCGCGGTCGAGAGGGCGGCTTCTGCGCAGGCGCGGCACGCGCCCTCGCTTCTCTCTCTCTCTCTCTCTCTCTCTCTCTCTCTTTCTCTTTCTCTCTCCCCCCTCCCTCCCCGCCCCGGCGCCGCTCGCGTGTTTTTCGGTATTTTGTCCTCCTCCCGCCACCGTCTCCCCCGCCCCCCGCGCTTCTGCCTGCCTTGACAGCTGCAGCCCATTCATTCTTTCCTGGCTACTTCCATTCATTCATTCATTCATTCCTCTTTTCCCCCCCTTCCCCCGCTTCCAAAATGGAGGCTGAGGCTGGGAGTGGGCGCCTCGGGGTGACCCTTGGCAGGGGGGGGGGATGCCCTTCAGCCCCAGCCCCCTCCTCCCCCTCCAGCTGCACACCCCAGAGGTGTGTTTGTGGGTCTCTGTGTGTGTTTGTGTGTCTTCTTTTTTTTAATGTGTGTGCGCCTCTGGGCCCTGCCTGTAAGGGGTGACCCCCCCACCCCCGTTACTCATATCCTTGGTTCCCTGCTTGCTTTTTTCTGTTGAAAAGGTTCCCGTTTGGGAGCTTTAAGAAAAAAAAGGATTCACAAAATGTGATATGTGGTTGTACAGGTAGTCCTCGACTTACGACCGTTCATTTAGCGACCATCTGAAGTGGCAATGGCAGTGGGGGAAAAAGTGACTTGGGACTCACCCTGACAACTGTTGCAGCATCTCCACGGTCAGGGGATCAAAATTTGGTGGTTGGGCAGCGGCTTCATATTTATGACGGTCGTAGCGTCCTCTGTGTGTGTGTGTGTGTCACGTGATCCCCATTTGCGACTCTTCTGACGAAACAAAGTCAGTGGGGGAAACCGGATTCACTTAGCAACCCAGTTATTAAGCGACTCGGTTATCAACGGCAGTGATTCCCTTAACAAACGTGGCAAGAAGGGTTGTAGTTCCCTTCACAAATTCCTCACTTTGCAACGTGAATTCTGGGCTCAGTTGGGGTCGTAAGTCCAGGACTGCCTCTTATCTTAAGATTTATGATCTGTGACCTATCACTTGCGTGTGCATTGAGAGCTGATGTGCGTGCACACAGAGAGACAATTTCCTGGTGGGTCCAATCACACTTGACCAATAAGGAATATTCCCTTTTTTTTGTTTTTAGCCAAAAAAAACCAAACAAAACACCGAAAGCCTCAGGGATTTTGGGGTGCAGAGAGAAAGAGAGAGGTTTTTGTCTTCGGTCTGTTGGGAGGAGAGAAGGAGCAGGGCTTCTGAGGGGCGTGCAGAGTGACAGCTGCATAGGAAATGCCTCTTTTCCCCTTTCCTCCCCGCTTTGGAGAAAGAGGCAGCCCAGTTGGAGGGCTGGGAATGAGTAACTGAAGGGCTGTCTAAGGCAGTGTTTCTCAACCTTGGCAACTTGAAGATGTCCGGACTTCAACTCCCAGAATTCCCCAGCCAGCGAATGCTGGCTGGGGAACTCTGGGAGTTGAAGTCCGGACATCTTCAAGTTGACAAGGTTGAGAAACACTGTCCTAACCACTGCTGGGGAATTCTGGGAGTTGAAGTCCGGACATCTTCAAGTTGCCAAGGTTGAGAAACACTGTCCTAACCACTGCTGGGGAATTCTGGGAGTTGAAGTCCGGACATCTTCAAGTTGACAAGGTTGAGAAACACTGTCCTAACCACTGCTGGGGAATTCTGGGAGTTGAAGTCCGGACATCTTCAAGTTGCCAAGGTTGAGAAATACTGGTCTAAGGAGCTCCCGCCGGGAATATGGCGGCATATAATAAATAAAATGAACCTTGAACCTTGAGCTCAGTGGGGTGTGTGTGTGCCTGGCTGAACGTTTCTGGGCCTGGGGGTGGGTGGGGGGTCCCAAGCAGTGATGGACCTCCCCCCTTGGATGTGGCACCACCAGGAGTGAAGGTTAGGCTGGAAGTTATTCTTTTATTTCTCTCCTGCCTGTATCTTTTTTTTTTGCAAGAGTTGAAGGCGGTGAGCATTTCTAGCACACCTTCTTCGTCTTCCTGTTTTCCGCACAGCAACAATTACTGACAGGATGATTGTTCTCAAGTCATTGAGCCAGATATTATGCCGAAGGCAGGACTACAACTCACCCTCTCCTGGTGATTGACTCAGTCAGCAGGCTTTCCTGCCTAAGCGCCGGGACTAGAATTTACTGCTGATTGTGCCAAAGGCGGGGTTAGAACACCCGGTCACCTGGTGTTTGGCCCAAAGTCACCCAGCTGGCTTGCATGCCTAAGACGGGACTAGAACTCACTGTCACCTGGTGATTGGCCCAGAGTCATCCAGGTGGCTTTCATAGCTAAAGCGAGACTAGAACTCCCCAGTCGCCTGGTGATTGGCCCAGAGTCATCCGGATGGCTTTCATAGCTAAGGTGAGACTAGAACTCCCCACTCGCCTGGTGATTGGCCCAGAGTCATCCGGATGGCTTTCGTAGCTAAGGCGAGACTAGAACTCCCCACTCGCCTGGTGATTGGCCCAGAGTCATCCGGATGGCTTTCGTAGCTAAGGCGAGACTAGAACTCCCCAGTCGCCTGGTGATTGGCCCAGAGTCATCCAGATGGCTTTCATAGCTAAAGCGAGACTAGAACTCCCAGTCGCCTGGTGATTGGCCCAAAATCACCCAGCTGGCTGTCGTGCCTAAGGTGGGACTAGAACTCACCGTCTCCTAGTGACTGACCCAGACAGCTTTCATGCCTAAGGAAGCACTAGAACTCACTGTCTCCTGGTGATTCACCAAAAGTCACCTAGACAGCTTTCATGTCAAGGCGGGACTAGAACTCACCGTCTCTTGATGATTGGCTCAAAGTCACCCAGTTGGCTGTCATGCCTAAGGTGGGACTAGAACTCACCCTCTCCTGGTGATTGGCTCAGAGTCATCCAGATGGCTTTCATAGCTAAAGCGAGACTAGAACTCCCAGTCGCCTGGTGATTGGCCCAAAATCACCCAGCTGGCTGTCGTGCCTAAGGCGGGACTAGAACTCACCCTCTCCTGGTGATTGGCCCAGAGTCATCCAGATGGCTTTCATAGCTAAAGCGAGACTAGAACTCCCAGTCGCCTGGTGATTGGCCCAAAATCACCCAGCTGGCTGTCGTGCCTAAGGCGGGACTAGAACTCACCGTCTCCTAGTGACTGACCCAGACAGCTTTCATGCCTAAGGAAGCACTAGAACTCACTGTCTCCTGGTGATTCACCGAAAGTCACCTAGACAGCTTTCATGTCAAGGCGGGACTAGAACTCACCGTCTCTTGATGATTGGCTCAAAGTCACCCAGTTGGCTGTCATGCCTAAGGTGGGACTAGAACTCCCCAGTCACCTGGTGATTGGCTCAGAGTCATCCAGATGGCTTTCATAGCTAAGGCGAGACTAGAACTCCCCAGTCACCTGGTGATTGGCCCAGAGTCATCCAGATGGCTTTCATGCCTTCGGCAGGACTAGAACTCACTGTCTCCCAGTTCCCAGCCTGGTGCCTTAACCACTAGACCAAAAACTAAGCCCTCCAGTGGGAAATAGCAGCCAAGGTAAACCCTTGGCATTCTCTACCGCAGTGTTTCTCAACCTTGGCCACTTGAAGATGTCCGGACTTCAACTCCCAGAATTCCCCAGCAGTGGTTAGGACAGTGTTTCTCAACCTTGTCAACTTGAAGATGTCCGGACTTCAACTCCCAGAATTCCCCAGCAGTGGTTAGGACAGTGCTTCTCAACCTTGTCAACTTGAAGATGTCCGGACTTCAACTCCCAGAGTTCCCCAGCCAGCGAATGCTGGCTGGGGAATTCTGGGAGTTGAAGTCCGGACATCTTCAAGTGGCCAAGGTTGAGAAACACTGCTCTACCGTTGCTAAGAAGGCCACCCGGATGTTGTGGACTTCAACTCCCAGAATTCTCCAGCCAGCATGGTTCGATTATAAGCAAGAGCTGGCTGGAGAATTCTGGGAGTTGAAGTCCACAAGACTTTCAAAGTTGTCAAGTTCGAGGACCTCTGGCTGTCTCATTTTTTCCGAGCGCTTTAAAAAAAAAGAAAGACACAAGGCTCAACGAAACACCACAACAAAACATCTACTTCCGTTTGAGTAGTTCGAAGGCAGGAGGAACGCCATGCCGATTCACGAATAAAGGCGGCAGGAACAGAAGGCTTAGCAAATAAGGGTGGGGGACGCTGCTCAATATTTACTTAGCCACATTTGCACGCCACCTCTGCGTGGCGGAGAGTGTTGTCTACACACAAGCAAATAAACTCAAATCAGTCGCAGGACCAAAACAGGAACCGGTGACGGCTGGTAATCACGGCCAGGGAAGTCCCTTGCCGAAGTGGAATCTTTTTAACAGTCTGGATAAGGGTTCCCAGCGATATAAATCGCATTTAGCATTCAGGTTTAGGTGGTATAGAATAGGGATGGCAAACGTCATTTCATTTCATTGAATTTCTCAGTAGCGGCCCCGACCCTTTGGAACGAGCTCCCCGTAGAGATTCGTACCCTCTCCACCGTCCAGGCCTTCCGCACAGCCTTGAAGAACTGGCTCGCCCGTCAGGCCTGGGGATAAGGACCACTACCCCGCCCGAATGTTGTATGCATGTTGCGTATTATCTTATTATGTGTTGTTGTCGTAGTATTGTATTGTATTGTATTCCCCTCTCCCTGGTTTCTGTGAGCCGCCCTGAGTCCCCTCAGGGAAAAGGGCGGCCTACAAATAAAATCAATTCCAATTCCAATTCCAATTTCTAGGCCGCCCAATCCCGAAGGGACTCCGGGCGGCTTACAGAAATGAAAAAAAGAATTAAAAGAATTATTAAAAACAATGAGATACAACAAAGTTAAAAAGGAACACAACAGACATCCAATCAGACAGGGCTGGACCTCAATCAAGGGGTCAACAGCCCCAAGCCTGCCGGAAAAGCCAGGTTTTAATGGCTTTGCGGAAGGCCATGAGAGTGGGAAGGGCCCGGATCTCTGGGGGCAGCTCATTCCAGCAACAGAGAAGGCCCTACTCCGAGGCGTCACCAGCCGGCATTGTCCCGCTGAAGGCAGCCGGAGAAGGCCCATCCTGTGCGATCTTATTGGTCTAAGGGAGGTATGTGGCAGAAGACGGTCTCGCAGGTAAACAGGTAAACCTATGACCTGGGTGCCAGAGGTGGCACGCAGAGCCCTTTCTGTGGGCATGCGCCGTCGCCAGCTTCTCTTCTGGTTTCCAGCAAGTACATGCGCGGTGGCCAGCTTGTCTACGTGGTCGCCAGAGCACTGGAAAACAACCTGAAAATGAACCCCCAAAAATGGCCTGAAAAATGCCCCCCAAAATGTCCCAAAAATGGCCTGAAAAATGCCCCCCAAAATGGCCTGAAAATGGCTGAAAAACAGCCTGGAAATGCCCCCCAAATGCCCCCCAAAACAGGCATGTTCATGCCGGCCAGCTAGTCTTTGGTTTTTCAGTGCTCCAGCACATATGAAAACTAGCTAGCCTGTGCGCATATTTCTGCCAGCCAGCTGGCCTTCGGATTCCCGGCATACAAGCCGGTATTAGCACACGCTGGTGCACCGGAAACACCCATGCGCATGCTGGGAACCCCAAAGACCGTCTTTGGGTCTCCAACACTCCGGTGCGCGCACCAGGCCCATCCCGAAAAGGCTCGCCCTCCCTGCTGTAGAAGGCGTTATCTATTGCTAATTTTATTTTTCCCTCCGTTGTGTTAAGTTGCACCTGGAGAAGTGTGTTTCTGTCTGTTATTTTGCAGTGCTCTGTCATCTAAAATCTGCTGGGTTTTTGATTTTTTTCTTTTAAGGTGGTGCTAGCAGGAATGAGCCTTATAAAAGGAACCGAGAATAGCTTGTCAAGCGTGCGTTTCTGCAGCATTTAACCCTCGACAGGGTCTTGTTCAGTTGAAGAGGGAGTATTATTCTACAAACCTCCTTCAGGTTTTAGCTCTAGTCCGACCAGAATAGAGCTGGAAGGGACCTCGGAGGTCTTCCAGTCCAACCCCCTGCTCAAGTAGGAGACCCTTATACCAGTGTTTCTCAACCTTGGCAACTTGAAGATGTCTGGACTTCAACTCCCAGAATTCTCCAGCAGTGGTTAGGACAGTGTTTCTCAACCTTGTCAACTTGAAGATGTCTGGACTTCAACTCCCAGAATTCCCCAAGCCAGCATTCGCTGGCTGGGGAATTCTGGGAGTTGAAGTCCAGACATCTTCAAGTGGCCAAGGTTGAGAAACACTGCGGCCTATACCATTTTAGGCAGATGGCTGTCTAGTCTCTTCTTAAAAACCTCCAGTAGGGAAGGAGGAGAGAAGAAAGGAAGGAAGGAAGGAGGGAAGAAAGGAGGGAATCTAAGAGAAAAGAAAGAAAGGAAGGAGAGAAGGAGGGAAGGAAGGAGGGAATGTATGAGAGAAAGAAGGGGGGAAGGAGAGAGGAAAGGGAGGGGGAAGGGAAGGAGAAAAGGAGAAAAGAAAGGAGGGAAGGAAGGAGAGAAGGAGGGAGGGAAGGAAGGGGAGTGGCAGAGAAGAAACGAGGGAAGGAAAGGGGGAGGGAGGGAAGAAGATGCCTTACTTTTGATGTCTATAACGATTTTGTTATTATGGAAATGTCTCGAAACGTAGTCAAATGTAAAGCAAAACAGTGGCGGATGTTGTATTGTCTTTTGCAATCTATTGGCTGTTGTATTTTTTCTTTTACTAATAAAAAATAATAATAATAATAAAAAAAATAAACATAAAAACCTCCAGTGATGGAACACCCGCAACATCCGGTGGCAGGCTGTTCCACTGGTTAATCGTTCAGGAAATCCCTCCTTACTTCCAGGTTGCTTCTCTCCTTGATAAAAATCCATCCGTTGTTTCTCATCCTGCCTTCTGGTACGTTTGGAGAACAGGTGGAACAAACCTCTCCCCTTCTTCTTTGTGGGCGCCCCTTAAATCCTGGAATCCTCGTATCATGTCGCCCCGAGTCGTCCTTTTCTCTAGGCTGGCCAAAAACCCAAATCCTGCAATTCCGTTCTTCCTATGTTTTTGTCTCCAGGCCTTTGATCCCCTTAGCTGCTCTTCTCTGAACTGTTTCCAAAAGTCTGAACATCTTTTTTTGTGTGTGATGTGGTGAGCAAAACTGGATGCAGAATGGTGTGGGATTAAGGGTAGGATTATGATAGAAGGGTTCCAGGGCTTTGGGAAAATAAGTGGGGGGGCCCTCTTCTTTGGGGCAGCCCCTCGGGTATCAGAAGAGTGCTCTCATGGGCCCCCCCCTAGTCTTTCTTTGCATTAAACTAGACAGCCCCAGGGCTCCCTGGGGGAAGAGCATCGGGCAAGAAGGCAAAAGAAGAAGGAGGGGACGGCAGAGAAGGAGGGGGCTGGATGGAGTCACCGAAGCAGCCGGCGTGAGCTTCAATGGACTCCAGAGGATGGGAGAGGACAGGAAGGCCTGGAGGAACGTGGTCCAGGGGGCCGCGATGTTCTTTTAGAAGATGTTGGATAACTTATTTGTCTGGCGAGGTTTTCCTGCCTAGGCAGGGGGTTTAGACTAGAAGACCTCCAAGGTCCTTCCAACTCTGTTATTCTAGTCCTAGTCTAGTCTAGTCTAGTCTCTCTCTTCTATTTTCTCTTCTATTTTCATTTTTCTCTTCTTTCTGTTCTTTATTCTATATTTCTATTCTATTATTTTATTCTATATTTCTATTCTATTCCATTCCATTCTCCTATTCTCATTATAATTATATTTTGTCTTCTATTCTTCTATATTTCTATTCTATTTTCTATTCTCTATTCTATTTTTTCTTCTTTTCTTTTATTCTATATTATATTCTATTCTATTCTTTATTCTATATTTATATCCATTCTATTCTCTATTCTATTTTTTCTTCTCTTCTTTTATTCTATATTTATATTCTATTCTATTCTATTCTTTTATTCTATATTTATATTCCATTCCATTCTGTATTCTTTATTCTATTCTAATCTCTCTTTCTCTTCTATTCTTTTATTCTATATTTATATTCCATTCCATTCAATTTTATTCTCTTATATTCTGTTTTCTCTTCTGTTCTTCTATATTTGTATTCTATTCTTTTATTCTATATTTCTATTCCATTCCATTCGATTTGATTCAATTTTCTCTTCTCTTTTATTCCTTTTTCTCGTCTATTCTTTTATTCTATATTTTCTATTCCATTCCATTCTATTCTATTTTCTCTTCTCTTTTATTCTATTTTCTCTTCTATTTCTTTTATTCTATATTTCTATTCCATTCCATTCTATTCTATCTCTCTTCTCTTCTCATTTTATTCCATTTTCTCTTCTATTCTTCTATTCTATATTTCTATTCTATTCTATTCTATTCTATATTTCTATTCCATTCCATCTATTCTATTCTATTTTCTCTTCTCTTTTATTCCATTTCTCTTTTATTCTTTTATTCTATATTTCCATTCTATTCTATTCTCTCTTCTCTTCTCTTCTATTTTATTCTCTTCTATTTTATTCTCTTCTATTTATTCCATCTTCTCTTCTCTTCCCTTCCCATTGCTATTCTATTCTATTCTATTCTATTCTATTTAGATTCTATTCTATTCCATTTTCATTCCATTCTCAATATTATCTTCTTCTCTCTTCTCTTTCTCAACATGTTTTAGCCTCCAGGCCTTTCATCATCATACTTGCTCTTCCCTGCTTTCCATCCAAGGTTAATTCAGCTTCAGCTGCCTGTCCCAATTTGTCCTTCTTTTTTTTCCCCCCGTGTCCGTTTTTGGCTGTTTTTATCTCAGTGAAAAACTCGCGTTGGAGTCCGGCTCCTAGAAAGCTTCCCTCCCCGTGTTCCCGACGCTCCTCGCCAGGACAATTCTCAGAACACATGGGTTTGTTTTTCTGCAAAATGTGTGTTGACGCCCTTCTCGGTTTTGGGATTCTGTGCATGGCTCTTATTGTCAGCGGGGCCAGCCAAGAGATCAGACCCCCCCCCCAACCACCCCCACCCACTGCCAAATCTGTCCCACCAAGGGCGTTGGGACATCTGTTATTGTTCGGAGGCTGGACGGGACGGGGCTGCGGCGTGTTTTCCAGGCTCTGGGTCAGAAAGGACAGCAGGCAGCCATGAGGTGACCGGCCAGATCTTTGACCGTCTCCTCTAACGGAGGAGGTGACCCAGCCGCCATAGCCGGTTTCATAACCGTCGCAAAGCGGTACGCTGGCAAAAAAGGGGGGGGGACCTCGGGAGGCAACGAAGCCACCAGTTCGAGATCCCTGCGTACGGTTATGTTTTGCATGAGCTCTGTGGGTCAGCTAGGGAAGGGAAAAAGGCTCCCCTCGCACCTATGTGCTACTCGTTCCCGACTCTAGGGGGCGGTGCTCATCTCCGTTTCAGTACAGTCCTCGCTTTACAACCAGAACCAGGACCAGAACTTTGGGTTGCTAAGCAAGTGAGTCATGCCCAATGTTGTGGTCTTTTTGCAATGGTTGTTAAGCAAATCATTGCACTTATTAAGTGAAGCAGACGGACGTTAAGTGAATCTGACTATATAGTGCAATAAAGATAGAAGGTAAAGGCTCCCTCGCATCTATGTGCTAGTCGTTCCTGACTCTAGGGGGCGGTGCTCATCTCCGTTTCAAAGCTGAAGAGCCAGCGCTGTCTGAAGACGTCTCTCCGTGGTCATGTGGCCGGCCGTGACTCAACGCTGAAGGCGCACAGGACACTGTTCCCTTCCCACCAAAGGTGTTCATATTTTTCTACTTGCATTTTTTTACCTGCTTTCGAACTGCTAGGTTGGCAGAAGCTGGGACAAGTCACGGGAGCTCCCTCCGTTACGCGGCCCTCGGGATTCGAACCGCCGAAATGCTGACCTTTCTGATCGACAAGCTCAGCGTCTTAGCCACTGAGCCACCGCGTCCCATTGTGGGTCAGTTAGGGGTGATCTTAAGATTCATTCTGCGGTTCAGGTAGTCCTCGACTTGCAACAGTTCATTTAATGACCGTCAAAGTTCCGACGACAACGAAAAATGTGACGTACGGCCGCTATTCCCAGTTACGACCTTTGAAGCCTCCGTGGGATTGTGCGATCAAACTGGCTGGCGGCTGGCTCAATATTTATGACAGTCGCAATGTCCTGGGGTTAAAACCCAAACCTGTTTTTGCGACCTTCTGACAGCAAAATCAACGGGGAAGCCAGATTCACTTAACAACCACGTGGCTCACCCATTCAACGCCAGTGATTCACTGAACAAATGTGGCAAGAAAGATAGGGACGTGGTGGCTCAGGGGCTAGATGCTGAGCTTGTCGATCAGAACGGTCTGCAGTCGGGCGGTTCGAATCCCTAGCGCCGCGTAACGGAGGGAGCTCCCGTGATTTGTCCCAGCTTCTGCGAACCGAGCAGTTCGGAAGCAGGTAAAAATGCAAGTAGAAAAACAGGAACCACCTTTGGGTGGGAAGTGTATAGCGTTCCGTACACATTCCGTACAGCGTTCCGTACAGCGTTCCGTATGGCAGCACTGGCTGCCCATTGGTCTCCGAGCACGATTCAAGGTGCTGGTTATCACCTTTAAAGCCCTACATAGCCTAGGACCTGGGTACCTAGGAGACCGTCTCCTGCCACATACCTCCCTTAGACCAATAAGATAGCACAGGATGGCCTCTCCGGGTGCCTTCAGCGGGACAATGCCGGCTGGCGGCGCCTCAGAGTAGGGCCTTCTCTGTTGCCGCTCCGGCCCTATGGAATGAGCTGCCCCCAGAGATCCCGGCCCTTCCCACTCTCATGGCCTTCCGCAAAGCCATTAAAACCTGGCTTTTCCGGCAGGCTTGGGGCTGTTAACCCCTTGATGAGGTCCAGCCCCCTCCTGATTGGGTGTCTGTTGTGTTACTTTTTTAACTTTGTGTGTCCTATTGATTTTAAGTTCTTTTAATTTTCTTTTCATTTCTGTAAGCCGCCCGGAGTCCTTCGGGATTGGGCGGCATAGAAACTTAATAAATTCAATTCAATTCAATTGAGTCATGCCGGCCACATGACCACGGAGACGTCTTCGGACAGCGCTGGCTCTTCGGCTTTGAAACGGAGATGAGCACCGCCCTCTAGAGTCGGGAACGACTAGCACAGATGTGCAAGGGGAACTTTTTACCTTCTATCTTTATTGCACTATATAGCCGGATTCACTTAACGTCCGTCTGCTTCACTTAATAAGTGCAATGATTTGCTTAACAACCATTGGAAAAAGATCATAACATCGGGCATGACTCACTTGCTTAGCAACCAAAAGTTCTGGTCCTGATTCTGGTTGTAAAGCGAGGACTGTACCGTAAGAGCCAAGGTGGCGCAGTGGTTAGGGTGCAGCACTGCAGGCCACTTCAGCTGACTGTTATCTGCAGTTCAGCGGTTCTAATCTCACCGGCTCAAGGTTGACTCAGCCTTCCATCCTTCCGAGGTGGGTGAAATGAGGACCCGGATTGTTGTTGGGGGTAATATGCTGACTCTGTAAACCGCTTAGAGAGGGCTGAAAGCCCTATGAAGCGGTATATAAGTCTAACTGCTATTGCTATTATCCTATCTATCTATCTATCTATCTATCTATCTATCTATCTATCTATCATCTGTCTATCTATCTATCTATCTATCTATCTATCTATCTATCTATCTATCATCTATCTATCTATCTATCATCTATCTATCTATCTATCTATCTATCTATCTATCTATCTATCTATCTATCATCTGATCTATCTATCTATCTATCTATCTATCTATCTATCTATCTATCTATCTATCTATCTATCTATCTATCATCTATCTATCTGGGTGAAATGAGAACCCAGACTGTGGGGGCAATATGCTGACTCTGTAAAGCGCTTAGAGAGGGCTGAAAGCCCTATGAAGCGGTATATAAGTCTAACTGCTATTGCTATTGCTATTGCTACTGAGTCACTATGAAACGGAGATGGGCACTGCCCCCTAGAGTCGGGAACGACTACCGCACCTGTGCGAGAGGTACAAAGAAAGATGACGAATGGGGCGAAACTCACACGCCAAATGTCTCGCTTAGCATCATAAATCTGGGGCTCGGTTGTGGTGGTAGGACAGGTGGATTACCTGTACTTTAAGAGTCTCACCTGGGCTGAGCAGCCTTTCTTAACCAGGTGTGCTCAGGTGTGCCACTGCACAGAATTCCCTGAGGCCGGAGACCACAGCTGGCTAGGAAACTGGCAGAGTCCCTGGGGGCAAAAGGAGATCAGGGGAAAGGAGGTGATAAGGGTGGGTGGGTGGCAGGAGGGGGCCCTAATCTGCAGGTCAGAGGTCATTGCTGCCAGGTGGGCACAGCCGCCCTCTGCGCCTTGCCTCATCTCTGGCAGGTGTTGAGTCTCCTTGCCAGGCTGCAGGTGCCTCGTCTCTGGCATGGAGCGAATTTTGTTTCAGAGGAAAGCAGGTGGTTTCTGCACCCTCGGGCAGCCGTCTCCCAGTCTCTCTGTCTCCATCGCTTTCAGGGCCTGGAGGAAGGAGGGAGGGAGGTAACAAAGGAAAAAAGAAGGGACAGGCGGAGAAGGAAGGAAGGGAGAAATGAGGGAGGGAAGGGTGGGAGGGAGCGGAGAAGGAAATAAAGGGGTAGGTAAGTACGAAAGAAGGAAGGAAGGAAAGGGTGGTGGTGAGGGAGAGATGGAAGAAGGAGAAAGAGGGAGGGAGGAAGGTAGAGGGGGAAATGGGAGGGGAGGGAGGAAAGAAGGGATGAAGGAAAGGGTGGTGGTGAGAGAGAGAGAGAGGAAGAAGGAGAAAGAGAGGGAGAGAGGAAGGCAGAGGGAGAAATGGAGGGAGAAAGAAGGAAGGAAGGAAAGGGTGGTGGTGAGAGAGAGATAGAGGAAGAAGGAGAAGAGAGGGAGAGAGGAAGGTGGAGGAGAAATGGGAGGGAGGAAAGAAGGAAGGAAAGAAAGGGTGGTGGTGAGAGAGAGATAGAGGAAGAAGGAGAAAGAGGGAGAGAGGAAGGTGGAGGGAGAAATGGGAGGGAGGAAAGGAAGGAAAGAAAGGGTGGTGGTGAGAGAGAGATAGAGGAAGAAGGAGAAAGAGAGGGAGAGAGGAAGGCGGAGGAGAAATGGAGGGAGGAAAGAAGGAAGGAAGGAAAGGGTGGTGGTGAGAGAGAGGGAGAGGAAGAAGGAGAAAGAGGGAGAGAGGAAGGCGGAGGGAGAAATGGAGGGAGGAAAGAAGGAAGGAAGGAAAGGGTGGTGGTGAGAGAAAGAAAGAGGAAGAAGGAGAAAGAGAGGGAGAGAGGAAGTGGAGGGAGGGAATGGAGGGAGGAAAGAAGGAGGAATACCGATTGCATTTCAGGCAGTTGCAGCTGTTCTGTCATCATGGAATCAACCCCCCCTTTTCCTTCAAACCTTCTGATGTCCTGCATATCCTCCATTCCTCCAACCCCCTCCCCATTCCTCACAACGACCCTGTTAGGTGGGCTGCCAAGCTGATGACCAAATGGGGTAGCCCAAGCCTTGGGGAGGGGGTGTTTCTTACTCTCCCTCCCCTTCCTCCATCCTCTGGGCTTCTGCGTGCAAAGTCACCACGCCGTCATGCCCCAAACATTCTGCCCAGTGGCATCCACTCCACGGGCATCAGGCTGCCAGGTCTGGTGCCAATCTGCTCCGAGCAGGAGGGGCATCCGAGCGAGGCTCATTTCGGGCAACCTGCTGAGATTTTGAAGCTGGCACCTTCTGGGCTCTCACCGTTGACTCTCCAAGCGGGGGAAAAAAGGATATTTTTTCAGACTTCTGGGGCATCGTTTTTCCTGCACCGCTCAGGTCTGTGCCATTGGCAAAAGCCTTTCATTCAACCGTCTCTAATGCAGAGGGTGGGCAGCTCTGGGCCTGCTTTACCACCTGCGGACTTCAACTCCCAGAATTCCTGAGCCAGCCATACTGGCTTCCTCCCTTCCCCTCCCCTTCCCTCCTACGATAAGCTCAAGGCCT
>NW_028261476.1:30000-32762 GCF_051295495.1 Thamnophis sirtalis
ATATAAATCTGACAACAGGGCAAGCTAATCTGCCTAAAGAATGTTTGTATTGCTTGGATTCCCCCCCCCCCCTCCAGGAAGTGCTGCCACCGCCTTTGTTTTGGGGCTTCTGTCATCTGTGCAACCTGAGCTGGCAGCTGCTCGTGTTCCCCCCCCCCCCATTTGCAGGCAGCCCAGGGAGGGCTTCTCCAGCCAGCTGCTTGGGGTGTTGCAGCCCAGCCACAAAAGGTGTTTCCAAGCCCCCCCCGGCTTATTTTGGTTTCTGACCCTCCCCCTGGAAGCAGGAGGTAACGTGGCTTGACTTGTGCCCCGTGGCAGCAGCCCAGAAAGCCAACGCAATCCTAAGCTGCATGGACAGAGGGATACAATCAAGATCAAGGGAGGGACTAATACCACTCTGTAAACCCTTAGTAAGGCCACACCTAGGGTCCTGCGTCCAGTTTTGGTCCCCACAGTATAAAAAGATGTGGAGACTCTGGAAAGAGTGCAGAGAAGAGCAAGAAGAGGATTAGGGGACTGGAGACTAAAACATATGAAGAAGGGTTGCAGGAACTGGGAATGTCTAGTTGATGGAAAGAAGGACTAGGGGGGACATGATAGCAGCCTTCCAATATCTCAAGGGCTGCCCCAAAGAAGAGGGAGTCAAACTATATGGTCACCGCACTATAAAAAAGATGTGGAGACTCTAGAAAGAGGGCAGAGAAGAGCAACCTGGATGATGGGATTGGAGGCTCAAACGTACGAAGAACGGTTGCAGGAACTGGGCCTGGCTAGTCTAGGGAAGAGAAGGACCAGGGGAGACAGGAGAGCATCTTCCAATATTTGAGGGGCTGCCCCAGAGAGGAGGGAAGGGGGGTCAAGCTATTCTCCAAAGCACCTGAAGGCCAGAGAAAGGAAGAATGGATGGAAACTGACCAAGGAGAGATTCAACCTGCAGAGTTGAAGTCCACAGGACTTAAAGTCGCCAAGATTGAGAGACACTGCTTTAAATGGAAAATTTAAAGCACATTTTACGACTCTCTCCATCAAGGAGCACACGTGCCTGCCCGATAGCGGGCCCGCATGTGCCGATATCCATAACCCAATGCCCTCCCCCACAGGCCCCACCCCCTGCGCATGAGGGCGCTCCTCCCCCCCCATGCTTTCCCCATTCACGCATGAGCATGCAATCCCCATTTTGTTGCTAGCAGGCCTCCCTGAAGCTTCCTGGCACCAAAAAAATGGGGCATGGGGGAACTGTGCCACTCACAAACCCGTGCATGCACCTGCTCCCCCTGCGCATGTATGTTAGACCTCCCCCCTACTCCCCCTCCCCCTACTCCCGCACGCATTCACGCGCCTCTCCCGGCTGGCAAGAGGCACGAGGGCATGCGGGTGCAACTGAGCTTGCGTGCCACCTGTGGCACATGTGCCAGGGGTTTGCTGTCAGGGCTCTAAATCCATACATGATCTGGGGCAGGTTATTTCAAGGATTGTCCATCCGTCCATCTATCCCTCCATCTATCCCAGCACCCAGTCACCCAGGGGGTGGGTTGAAAAATGCCCCCCAGTGCCTCGCGAGTTCTTTTTTCACCTCCTTGGACAAATATCTTTTCGGGCACTTCAGCTGCCTGAAATATTTTTCTGTCTGTCGGTTTGTTTGAGAATCGCATGTTTCTGATTCTTTTTTTTCTTTTTTTAATCAGTCAATTTTATTTTTTATATTCTTTATACATATCAATGCGTGGACGGTGTGGTAACTGGGTAACGTCCATTCCAGGACACATAAACATAAGTCTTATTATTCCTAAACATTACATTTCACTTCCATTGTTTAATATTATTTATACCTGTTATCAACCCTTCCTTCTGAACCAGCTTTCTGTATATCTCAATTATTTCCCCCCACTATTTTCTATCTCTGTTTTAACTTCTCCCCCCCCCCTGCTTTTCATATCGGTATAATATTCAAATATGTCTTTTCCACCTATTTTGTTGTTCATATTTCCTTAGTTAAATCAACATTCCATCCTTCATTGTTCCATTATTCAATATCTCCTTATACAGTTTTAGTATCAATCACAAATCATGTTTACATTTGAGGTATTTCTATTCATGTTCTTTCCAGTCCTTCAAGCCATGTAATTCTACTATTCATACACATGTTTTAGGGCAATATATATAATTAATAACTAAATATATTGAGAACAGTAGAACTTAAGGGACAATTAGGGAGATAGATAGATAGATAGATAGATAGATAGATAGATAGATAGATAGATAGATAGATAGATAGATAGATAGATATAGATAGGTAGGTTAGCTTAGGTAGGATGGATGGATAGATACGATAGATAGATAGATAGGATAGATAGATAGATAGATAGATAGATAAATATATAAATTAATAACTAAATTAATAACAGTAGAACCTAAGGAGCAATTAGGGATATATATATTTAAGGTATTTCTATTCATGTTCTTTCCAGCTCTTCAAGCCATATAATTCTACTATTAATACACATGTTTAGAGTAATATATATAATTAATAACTAATATATTGATAACAGTAGAACTTAAGGGACAATTAGGGAAGATAGATACCTGTACTATATTGTCGTTACTAGAAGTAAATCTTTCCTCTCAGTAAATGATGCTGGTGGAACTATCGTGGTGGGGGAAAAAAGTCCAATTACTTTTTGGCAAAAGGTCTCCAGATTGTTAAATTCGGGGTTTTTCCTCGTTTTCTGGAGGCTTCCCTCCAAAGAGGGCACTGCGTGTTT
>NW_028261477.1:0-32484 GCF_051295495.1 Thamnophis sirtalis
CCTCAGTCGGGAAAGCTAAAAAAACACTCCATTTTGTGATCTGGTGTTTCCCTGGGGAGTTACAGCAAAGTGTATCTTAGAAATGGCAGAAAAACTCAATTCAACCAGAAAGTTTCTTTTGAACCAAAGCTCAGATTCGAACAACAAACACATATTAGTAGTGTCCTTAGTCTGGAAAGCTAAAAAAACACTCCATTTTGTGATCTGGTGTTTCCCTGGGGAGTTACAGTAAAGTGTATATCAAATTGGCAAAAGAACTCAATTCAACCAGAAAGTGTTTCTTTTGAACCAAAGCTCAAATTCGAACAACAAACACATATTAGTAGTGTCCTGAGTCGGGAAAGCTAAAAAAACACTCCATTTTGTGATCTGGTGTTTCCCTGGGGAGTTACAGCAAAGTGTATCTTAGAAATGGCAGAAAAACTCAATTCAACCAGAAAGTGTTTCTTTTGAACCAAAGCTCAGATTCGAACAACAAACACATATTAGTAGTGTCCTTAGTCGGGGAAGCTAAAAAAACACTCCATTTTGTGATCTGGTGTTTCCCTGGGGAGTTACAGCAAAGTGTATCTTAGAAATGGCAGAAAAACTCAATTCAACCAGAAAGTTTCTTTTGAACCAAAGCTCAGATTCGAACAACAAACACATATTAGTAGTGTCCTTAGTCTGGAAAGCTAAAAAAACACTCCATTTTGTGATCTGGTGTTTCCCTGGGGAGTTACAGTAAAGTGTATATCAAATTGGCAAAAGAACTCAATTCAACCAGAAAGTGTTTCTTTTGAACCAAAGCTCAAATTCGAACAACAAACACATATTAGTAGTGTCCTTAGTCTGGAAAGCTAAAAAAACACTCCATTTTGTGATCTGGTGTTTCCCTGGGGAGTTACAGTAAAGTGTATATCAAATTGGCAAAAGAACTCAATTCAACCAGAAAGTGTTTCTTTTGAACCAAAGCTCAAATTCGAACAACAAACACATATTAGTAGTGTCCTGAGTCGGGAAAGCTAAAAAAACACTCCATTTTGTGATCTGGTGTTTCCCTGGGGAGTTACAGCAAAGTGTATCTTAGAAATGGCAGAAAAACTCAATTCAACCAGAAAGTGTTTCTTTTGAACCAAAGCTCAGATTCGAACAACAAACACATATTAGTAGTGTCCTTAGTCGGGGAAGCTAAAAAAACACTCCATTTTGTGATCTGGTGTTTCCCTGGGGAGTTACAGCAAAGTGTATCTTAGAAATGGCAGAAAAACTCAATTCAACCAGAAAGTTTCTTTTGAACCAAAGCTCAGATTCGAACAACAAACACATATTAGTAGTGTCCTTAGTCTGGAAAGCTAAAAAACACTCCATTTTGTGATCTGGTGTTTCCCTGGGGAGTTACAGTAAAGTGTATATCAAATTGGCAAAAGAACTCAATTCAACCAGAAAGTGTTTCTTTTGAACCAAAGCTCAAATTCGAACAACAAACACATATTAGTAGTGTCCTGAGTCGGGAAAGCTAAAAAAACACTCCATTTTGTGATCTGGTGTTTCCCTGGGGAGTTACAGCAAAGTGTATCTTAGAAATGGCAGAAAAACTCAATTCAACCAGAAAGTGTTTCTTTTGAACCAAAGCTCAGATTCGAACAACAAACACATATTAGTAGTGTCCTCAGTCGGGAAAGCTAAAAAAACACTCCATTTTGTGATCTGGTGTTTCCCTGGGGAGTTACAGCAAAGTGTATCTTAGAAATGGCAGAAAAACTCAATTCAACCAGAAAGTGTTTCTTTTGAACCAAAGCTCAGATTCGAACAACAAACACATATTAGTAGTGTCCTTAGTCGGGAAAGCTAAAAAAACACTCCATTTTGTGATCTGGTGTTTCCCTGGGGAGTTACAGCAAAGTGTATCTTAGAAATGGCAGAAAAACTCAATTCAACCAGAAAGTTTCTTTTGAACCAAGCTCAGATTCGAACAACAAACACATATTAGTAGTGTCCTTAGTCTGGAAAGCTAAAAAAACACTCCATTTTGTGATCTGGTGTTTCCCTGGGGAGTTACAGTAAAGTGTATATCAAATTGGCAAAAGAACTCAATTCAACCAGAAAGTGTTTCTTTTGAACCAAAGCTCAAATTCGAACAACAAACACATATTAGTAGTGTCCTGAGTCGGGAAAGCAAAAAAACACTCCATTTTGTGATCTGGTGTTTCCCTGGGGAGTTACAGCAAAGTGTATCTTAGAAATGGCAGAAAAACTCAATTCAACCAGAACCTGTTTCTTTTGAACCAAAGCTCAGATTCGAACAACAAACACATATTAGTAGTGTCCTTAGTCTGGAAAGCTAAAAAAACACTCCATTTTGTGATCTGGTGTTTCCCTGGGGAGTTACAGCAAAGTGTATCTTAGAAATGGCAGAAAAACTCAATTCAACCAGAAAGTTTCTTTTGAACCAAAGCTCAGATTCGAACAACAAACACATATTAGTAGTGTCCTTAGTCTGGAAAGCTAAAAAAACACTCAATTTTGTGATCTGGTGTTTCCCTGGGGAGTTATAGTAAAGTGTATATCAAATTGGCAAAAGAACTCAATTCAACCAGAACATGTTTCTTTTCAACCAAAGCTCAGATTCGAACAACAAACACATATTAGTAGTGTCCTTAGTCGGGGAAGCTAAAAAAACACTCCATTTTGTGATCTGGTGTTTCCCTGGGGAGTTACAGCAAAGTGTATCTTAGAAATGGCAGAAAAACTCAATTCAACCAGAAAGTTTCTTTTGAACCAAAGCTCAGATTCGAACAACAAACACATATTAGTAGTGTCCTCAGTCGGGAAAGCTAAAAAAACACTCCATTTTGTGATCTGGTGTTTCCCTGGGGAGTTACAGCAAAGTGTATCTTAGAAATGGCAGAAAAACTCAATTCAACCAGAAAGTTTCTTTTGAACCAAAGCTCAGATTCGAACAACAAACACATATTAGTAGTGTCCTTAGTCTGGAAAGCTAAAAAAACACTCCATTTTGTGATCTGGTGTTTCCCTGGGGAGTTACAGTAAAATTGGCAAAACAAAAGTGACAAATTCGAACAACAAACACATATTAGTAGTGTCTGAGTCGGGAAAGCAAAAAAACACTCCATTTTGTGATCTGGTGTTTCCCTGGGGAGTTACAGCAAAGTGTATCTTAGAAATGGCAGAAAAACTCAATTCAACCAGAACCTGTTTCTTTTGAACCAAAGCTCAGATTCGAACAACAAACACATATTAGTAGTGTCCTTAGTCTGGAAAGCTTAAAAAACACTCCATTTTGTGATCTGGTGTTTCCCTGGGGAGTTACAGCAAAGTGTATCTTAGAAATGGGAAAGCTAAAAAAACACTCAATTTTGTGATCTGGTGTTTCCCTGGGGAGTTATAGTAAAGTGTATATCAAATTGGCAAAAGAACTCAATTCAACCAGAACATGTTTCTTTTCAACCAAAGCCAGATTCGAACAACAAACACATATTAGTAGTGTCCTTAGTCGGGAAGCTAAAAAAACACTCCATTTTGTGATCTGGTGTTTCCCTGGGGAGTTACAGCAAAGTGTATCTTAGAAATGGCAGAAAAACTCAATTCAACCAGAAAGTTTCTTTTGAACCAAAGCTCAGATTCGAACAACAAACACATATTAGTAGTGTCCTTAGTCTGGAAAGCTAAAAAAACACTCCATTTTGTGATCTGGTGTTTCCCTGGGGAGTTACAGTAAAGTGTATATCAAATTGGCAAAAGAACTCAATTCAACCAGAAAGTGTTTCTTTTGAACCAAAGCTCAAATTCGAACAACAAACACATATTAGTAGTGTCCTGAGTCGGGAAAGCTAAAAAAACACTCCATTTTGTGATCTGGTGTTTCCCTGGGGAGTTACAGCAAAGTGTATCTTAGAAATGGCAGAAAAACTCAATTCAACCAGAAAGTGTTTCTTTTGAACCAAAGCTCAGATTCGAACAACAAACACATATTAGTAGTGTCCTTAGTCGGGGAAGCTAAAAAAAACACTCCATTTTGTGATCTGGTGTTTCCCTGGGGAGTTACAGCAAAGTGTATCTTAGAAATGGCAGAAAAACTCAATTCAACCAGAACCTGTTTCTTTTGAACCAAAGCTCAGATTCGAACAACAAACACATATTAGTAGTGTCCTTAGTCGGGAAAGCTAAAAAAACACTCCATTTTGTGATCTGGTGTTTCCCTGGGGAGTTACAATAAAGTGTATATCAAATTGGCAAAAGAACTCAATTCAACCAGAAAGTTTTGTGATCTGGTGTTTCCCTGGCGAGTTACAACAAAGTGTATCTTAGAAAGGGCAGAAAAACTCAATTCAACCAGAACCTGTTTCTTTTGAACCAAAGCTCAGATTCGAACAACAAACACATATTAGTAGTGTCCTTAGTCGGGAAAGCTAAAAAAACACTCCATTTTGTGATCTGGTGTTTCCCTGGGAAGTTACAGCAAAGTGTATCTTAGAAATGGCAGAAAAACTCAATTCAACCAGAACCTGTTTCTTTTGAACCAAAGCTCAGATTCGAACAACAAACACATATTAGTAGTGTCCTTAGTCGGGAAAGCTAAAAAAACACTCCATTTTGTGATCTGGTGTTTCCCTGGGGAGTTACAGCGAAGTGTATCTTAGAAATGGCAGAAAAACTCAATTCAACCAGAAAGTTTCTTTTGAACCAAAGCTCAGATTCGAACAACAAACACATATTAGTAGTGTCCTTAGTCTGGAAAGCTAAAAAAACACTCCATTTTGTGATCTGGTGTTTCCCTGGGGAGTTACAGTAAAGTGTATATCAAATTGGCAAAAGAACTCAATTCAACCAGAAAGTGTTTCTTTTGAACCAAAGCTCAGATTCGAACAACAAACACATATTAGTAGTGTCCTCAGTCGGGAAAGCTAAAAAAACACTCCATTTTGTGATCTGGTGTTTCCCTGGGGAGTTACAGTAAAGTGTATATCAAATTGGCAAAAGAACTCAATTCAACCAGAAGTGTTTCTTTTGAACCAAAGCTCAAATTCGAACAACAAACACATATTAGTAGTGTCCTGAGTCGGGAAAGCTAAAAAAACACTCCATTTTGTGATCTGGTGTTTCCCTGGGGAGTTACAGCAAAGTGTATCTCAAATTGGCAAAAGAACTCAATTCAATCAGAAAGTGTTTCTTTTGAACCAAAGCTCAGATTCGAACAACAAACACATATTAGTAGTGTCCTTAGTCGGGAAAGCTAAAAAAACACTCCATTTTGTGATCTGGTGTTTCCCTGGGGAGTTACAGCAAAGTGTATCTTGGAAATGGCAGAAAAACTCAATTCAACCAGAACATGTTTCTTTTCAACCAAAGCTCAGATTCGAACAACAAACACATATTAGTAGTGTCCTTAGTCGGGGAAGCTAAAAAAACACTCCATTTTGTGATCTGGTGTTTCCCTGGGGAGTTACAGCAAAGTGTATCTTAGAAATGGCAGAAAAACTCAATTCAACCAGAAAGTTTCTTTTGAACCAAAGCTCAGATTCGAACAACAAACACATATTAGTAGTGTCCTCAGTCGGGAAAGCTAAAAAAACACTCCATTTTGTGATCTGGTGTTTCCCTGGGGAGTTACAGCAAAGTGTATCTTAGAAATGCAGAAAAACTCAATTCAACCAGAAAGTGTTTCTTTTGAACCAAAGCTCAGATTCGAACAACAAACACATATTAGTAGTGTCCTTAGTCGGGAAAGCTAAAAAAACACTCCATTTTGTGATCTGGTGTTTCCCCTGGGGAGTTACAGCAAAGTGTATCTTAGAAATGGCAGAAAAACTCAATTCAACCAGAAAGTTTCTTTTGAACCAAAGCTCAGATTCGAACAACAAACACATATTAGTAGTGTCCTCAGTCGGGAAAGCTAAAAAAACACTCCATTTTGTGATCTGGTGTTTCCCTGGGGAGTTACAGCAAAGTGTATCTTAGAAATGGCAGAAAAACTCAATTCAACCAGAAAGTGTTTCTTTTGAACCAAAGCTCAGATTCGAACAACAAACACATATTAGTAGTGTCCTTAGTCGGGGAAGCTAAAAAAACACTCCATTTTGTGATCTGGTGTTTCCCTGGGGAGTTACAGCAAAGTGTATCTTAGAAATGGCAGAAAAACTCAATTCAACCAGAAAGTGTTTCTTTTGAAACAAAGCTCAAATTCAAACAACAAACACATATTAGTAGTGTCCTTAGTCTGGAAAGCTAAAAAAACACTCCATTTTGTGATCTGGTGTTTCCCTGGGGAGTTACAGTAAAGTGTATATCAAATTGGCAAAAGAACTCAATTCAACCAGAAAGTGTTTCTTTTGAACCAAAGCTCAAATTCGAACAACAAACACATATTAGTAGTGTCCTGAGTCGGGAAAGCTAAAAAAACACTCCATTTTGTGATCTGGTGTTTCCCTGGGGAGTTACAGCAAAGTGTATCTTGGAAATGGCAGAAAAACTCAATTCAACCAGAACCTGTTTCTTTTGAACCAAAGCTCAGATTCGAACAACAAACACATATTAGTAGTGTCCTTAGTCGGGAAAGCTAAAAAAACACTCCATTTTGTGATCTGGTGTTTCCCTGGGGAGTTACAGCAAAGTGTATCTTAGAAATGGCAGAAAAACTCAATTCAACCAGAACCTGTTTCTTTTGAACCAAAGCTCAGATTCGAACAACAAACACATATTAGTAGTGTCCTTAGTCGGGAAAGCTAAAAAAACACTCCATTTTGTGATCTGGTGTTTCCCTGGGGAGTTACAGCAAAGTGTATCTTAGAAATGGCAGAAAAACTCAATTCAACCAGAAAGTTTCTTTTGAACCAAAGCTCAGATTCGAACAACAAACACATATTAGTAGTGTCCTTAGTCTGGAAAGCTAAAAAACACTCCATTTTGTGATCTGGTGTTTCCCTGGGGAGTTACAGTAAAGTGTATATCAAATTGGCAAAAGAACTCAATTCAACCAGAAAGTGTTTCTTTTGAACCAAAGCTCAGATTCGAACAACAAACACATATTAGTAGTGTCCTCAGTCGGGAAAGCTAAAAAAACACTCCATTTTGTGATCTGGTGTTTCCCTGGGGAGTTACAGTAAAGTGTATATCAAATTGGCAAAAGAACTCAATTCAACCAGAAAGTGTTTCTTTTGAACCAAAGCTCAAATTCGAACAACAAACACATATTAGTAGGGTCCTGAGTCGGGGAAAGCTAAAAAAACACTCCATTTTGTGATCTGGTGTTTCCCTGGGGAGTTACAGCAAAGTGTATCTCAAATTGGCAAAAGAACTCAATTCAATCAGAAAGTGTTTCTTTTGAACCAAAGCTCAGATTCGAACAACAAACACATATTAGTAGTGTCCTTAGTCGGGAAAGCTAAAAAAACACTCCATTTTGTGATCTGGTGTTTCCCTGGGGAGTTACAGCAAAGTGTATCTTAGAAATGGCAGAAAAACTCAATTCAACCAGAACATGTTTCTTTTCAACCAAAGCTCAGATTCGAACAACAAACACATATTAGTAGTGTCCTTAGTCGGGGAAGCTAAAAAAACAGTCCATTTTGTGATCTGGTGTTTCCCTGGGGAGTTACAGCAAAGTGTATCTTAGAAATGGCAGAAAAACTCAATTCAACCAGAAAGTTTCTTTTGAACCAAAGCTCAGATTCGAACAACAAACACATATTAGTAGTGTCCTCAGTCGGGAAAGCTAAAAAAACACTCCATTTTGTGATCTGGTGTTTCCCTGGGGAGTTACAGCAAAGTGTATCTTAGAAATGGCAGAAAAACTCAATTCAACCAGAAAGTGTTTCTTTTGAACCAAAGCTCAGATTCGAACAACAAACACATATTAGTAGTGTCCTTAGTCGGGAAAGCTAAAAAAACACTCCATTTTGTGATCTGGTGTTTCCCTGGGGAGTTACAGCAAAGTGTATCTTAGAAAATGGCAGAAAAACTCAATTCAACCAGAAAGTGTTTCTTTTGAACCAAAGCTCAAATTCAAACAACAAACACATATTAGTAGTGTCCTTAGTCTGGAAAGCTAAAAAAACACTCCATTTTGTGATCTGGTGTTTCCCTGGGGAGTTACAGCAAAGTGTATCTTAGAAATGGCAGAAAAACTCAATTCAACCAGAACCTGTTTCTTTTGAACCAAAGCTCAGATTCGAACAACAAACACATATTAGTAGTGTCCTTAGTCGGGAAAGCTAAAAAAACACTCCATTTTGTGATCTGGTGTTTCCCTGGGGAGTTACAGCAAAGTGTATCTTAGAAATGGCAGAAAAACTCAATTCAACCAGAAAGTTTCTTTTGAACCAAAGCTCAGATTCGAACAACAAACACATATTAGTAGTGTCCTCAGTCGGGAAAGCTAAAAAACACTCCATTTTGTGATCTGGTGTTTCCCTGGGGAGTTACAGCAAAGTGTATCTTAGAAATGGCAGAAAAACTCAATTCAACCAGAAAGTGTTTCTTTGAACCAAAGCTCAGATTCGAACAACAAACACATATTAGTAGTGTCCTTAGTCGGGGAAGCTAAAAAACACTCCATTTTGTGATCTGGTGTTTCCCTGGGGAGTTACAGCAAAGTGTATCTTAGAAATGGCAGAAAAACTCAATTCAACCAGAAAGTTTCTTTTGAACCAAAGCTCAGATTCGAACAACAAACACATATTAGTAGTGTCCTTAGTCTGGAAAGCTAAAAAAACACTCCATTTTGTGATCTGGTGTTTCCCTGGGGAGTTACAGTAAAGTGTATATCAAATTGGCAAAAGAACTCAATTCAACCAGAAAGTGTTTCTTTTGAACCAAAGCTCAAATTCGAACAACAAACACATATTAGTAGTGTCCTGAGTCGGGAAAGCTAAAAAAACACTCCATTTTGTGATCTGGTGTTTCCCTGGGGAGTTACAGCAAAGTGTATCTTAGAAATGGCAGAAAAACTCAATTCAACCAGAACCTGTTTCTTTTGAACCAAAGCTCAGATTCGAACAACAAACACATATTAGTAGTGTCCTTAGTCGGGAAAGCTAAAAAAACACTCCATTTTGTGATCTGGTGTTTCCCTGGGGAGTTACAGCAAAGTGTATCTTAGAAATGGCAGAAAAACTCAATTCAACCAGAAAGTTTCTTTTGAACCAAAGCTCAGATTCGAACAACAAACACATATTAGTAGTGTCCTTAGTCTGGAAAGCTAAAAAAACACTCCATTTTGTGATCTGGTGTTTCCCTGGGGAGTTACAGTAAAGTGTATATCAAATTGGCAAAAGAACTCAATTCAACCAGAAAGTGTTTCTTTTGAACCAAAGCTCAGATTCGAACAACAAACACATATTAGTAGTGTCCTCAGTCGGGAAAGCTAAAAAAACACTCCATTTTGTGATCTGGTGTTTCCCTGGGGAGTTACAGTAAAGTGTATATCAAATTGGCAAAAGAACTCAATTCAACCAGAAAGTGTTTCTTTTGAACCAAAGCTCAAATTCGAACAACAAACACATATTAGTAGTGTCCTGAGTCGGGAAAGCTAAAAAAACACTCCATTTTGTGATCTGGTGTTTCCCTGGGGAGTTACAGCAAAGTGTATCTTAGAAATGGCAGAAAAACTCAATTCAACCAGAACCTGTTTCTTTTGAACCAAAGCTCAGATTCGAACAACAAACACATATTAGTAGTGTCCTTAGTCGGGAAAGCTAAAAAAACACTCCATTTTGTGATCTGGTGTTTCCCTGGGGAGTTACAGCAAAGTGTATCTTAGAAATGGCAGAAAAACTCAATTCAACCAGAAAGTTTCTTTTGAACCAAAGCTCAGATTCGAACAACAAACACATATTAGTAGTGTCCTTAGTCTGGAAAGCTAAAAAAACACTCCATTTTGTGATCTGGTGTTTCCCTGGGGAGTTACAGTAAAGTGTATATCAAATTGGCAAAAGAACTCAATTCAACCAGAAAGTGTTTCTTTTGAACCAAAGCTCAGATTCGAACAACAAACACATATTAGTAGTGTCCTCAGTCGGGAAAGCTAAAAAAACACTCCATTTTGTGATCTGGTGTTTCCCTGGGGAGTTACAGTAAAGTGTATATCAAATTGGCAAAAGAACTCAATTCAACCAGAAAGTGTTTCTTTTGAACCAAAGCTCAAATTCGAACAACAAACACATATTAGTAGTGTCCTGAGTCGGGAAAGCTAAAAAAACACTCCATTTTGTGATCTGGTGTTTCCCTGGGGAGTTACAGCAAAGTGTATCTCAAATTGGCAAAAGAACTCAATTCAATCAGAAAGTGTTTCTTTTGAACCAAAGCTCAGATTCGAACAACAAACACATATTAGTAGTGTCCTTAGTCGGGGAAGCTAAAAAAACACTCCATTTTGTGATCTGGTGTTTCCCTGGGGAGTTACAGCAAAGTGTATCTTAGAAATGGCAGAAAAACTCAATTCAACCAGAAAGTTTCTTTTGAACCAAAGCTCAGATTCGAACAACAAACACATATTAGTAGTGTCCTTAGTCTGGAAAGCTAAAAAAACACTCCATTTTGTGATCTGGTGTTTCCCTGGGGAGTTACAGCAAAGTGTATCTTAGAAATGGCAGAAAAACTCAATTCAACCAGAAAGTTTCTTTTGAACCAAAGCTCAGATTCGAACAACAAACACATATTAGTAGTGTCCTCAGTCGGGAAAGCTAAAAAAAACACTCCATTTTGTGATCTGGTGTTTCCCTGGGGAGTTACAGCAAAGTGTATCTTAGAAATGGCAGAAAAACTCAATTCAACCAGAACCTGTTTCTTTTGAACCAAAGCTCAGATTCGAACAACAAACACATATTAGTAGTGTCCTTAGTCGGGAAAGCTAAAAAAACACTCCATTTTGTGATCTGGTGTTTCCCTGGGGAGTTACAGTAAAGTGTATATCAAATTGGCAAAAGAACTCAATTCAACCAGAAAGTGTTTCTTTTGAACCAAAGCTCAGATTCGAACAACAAACACATATTAGTAGTGTCCTGAGTCGGGAAAGCTAAAAAAACACTCCATTTTGTGATCTGGTGTTTCCCTGGGGAGTTACAACAAAGTGTATCTTAGAAAGGGCAGAAAAACTCAATTCAACCAGAACCTGTTTCTTTTGAACCAAAGCTCAGATTCGAACAACAAACACATATTAGTAGTGTCCTTAGTCGGGAAAGCTAAAAAAACACTCCATTTTGTGATCTGGTGTTTCCCTGGGGAGTTACAGCAAAGTGTATCTTAGAAATGGCAGAAAAACTCAATTCAACCAGAACCTGTTTCTTTTGAACCAAAGCTCAGATTCGAACAACAAACACATATTAGTAGTGTCCTTAGTCGGGAAAGCTAAAAAAACACTCCATTTTGTGATCTGGTGTTTCCCTGGGGAGTTACAGCAAAGTGTATCTTAGAAATGGCAGAAAAACTCAATTCAACCAGAAAGTTTCTTTTGAACCAAAGCTCAGATTCGAACAACAAACACATATTAGTAGTGTCCTTAGTCTGGAAAGCTAAAAAAACACTCCATTTTGTGATCTGGTGTTTCCCTGGGGAGTTACAGTAAAGTGTATATCAAATTGGCAAAAGAACTCAATTCAACCAGAAAGTGTTTCTTTTGAACCAAAGCTCAGATTCGAACAACAAACACATATTAGTAGTGTCCTCAGTCGGGAAAGCTAAAAAAACACTCCATTTTGTGATCTGGTGTTTCCCTGGGGAGTTACAGTAAAGTGTATATCAAATTGGCAAAAGAACTCAATTCAACCAGAAAGTGTTTCTTTTGAACCAAAGCTCAAATTCGAACAACAAACACATATTAGTAGTGTCCTGAGTCGGGAAAGCTAAAAAAACACTCCATTTTGTGATCTGGTGTTTCCCTGGGGAGTTACAGCAAAGTGTATCTTAGAAATGGCAGAAAAACTCAATTCAACCAGAAAGTGTTTCTTTTGAACCAAAGCTCAGATTCAAACAACAAACACATATTAGTAGTGTCCTCAGTCGGGAAAGCTAAAAAAACACTCCATTTTGTGATCTGGTGTTTCCCTGGGGAGTTACAGCAAAGTGTATCTTAGAAATGGCAGAAAAACTCAATTCAACCAGAAAGTGTTTCTTTTGAACCAAAGCTCAAATTCGAACAACAAACACATATTAGTAGTGTCCTTAGTCTGGAAAGCTAAAAAAACACTCCATTTTGTGATCTGGTGTTTCCCTGGGGAGTTACAGTAAAGTGTATATCAAATTGGCAAAAGAACTCAATTCAACCAGAAAGTGTTTCTTTTGAACCAAAGCTCAAATTCGAACAACAAACACATATTAGTAGTGTCCTGAGTCGGGAAAGCTAAAAAAACACTCCATTTTGTGATCTGGTGTTTCCCTGGGGAGTTACAGCAAAGTGTATCTTAGAAATGGCAGAAAAACTCAATTCAACCAGAAAGTGTTTCTTTTGAACCAAAGCTCAGATTCGAACAACAAACACATATTAGTAGTGTCCTTAGTCGGGGAAGCTAAAAAAACACTCCATTTTGTGATCTGGTGTTTCCCTGGGGAGTTACAGCAAAGTGTATCTTAGAAATGGCAGAAAAACTCAATTCAACCAGAAAGTTTCTTTTGAACCAAAGCTCAGATTCGAACAACAAACACATATTAGTAGTGTCCTTAGTCGGGAAAGCTAAAAAAACACTCCATTTTGTGATCTGGTGTTTCCCTGGGGAGTTACAGTAAAGTGTATATCAAATTGGCAAAAGAACTCAATTCAACCAGAAAGTGTTTCTTTTGAACCAAAGCTCAAATTCGAACAACAAACACATATTAGTAGTGTCCTTAGTCGGGAAAGCTAAAAAAACACTCCATTTTGTGATCTGGTGTTTCCCTGGGGAGTTACAGCAAAGTGTATCTTGGAAATGGCAGAAAAACTCAATTCAACCAGAACATGTTTCTTTTCAACCAAAGCTCAGATTCGAACAACAAACACATATTAGTAGTGTCCTTAGTCGGGGAAGCTAAAAAAACACTCCATTTTGTGATCTGGTGTTTCCCTGGGGAGTTACAGCAAAGTGTATCTTAGAAATGGCAGAAAAACTCAATTCAACCAGAAAGTTTCTTTTGAACCAAAGCTCAGATTCGAACAACAAACACATATTAGTAGTGTCCTCAGTCGGGAAAGCTAAAAAAACACTCCATTTTGTGATCTGGTGTTTCCCTGGGGAGTTACAGCAAAGTGTATCTTAGAAATGGCAGAAAAACTCAATTCAACCAGAAAGTGTTTCTTTTGAACCAAAGCTCAGATTCGAACAACAAACACATATTAGTAGTGTCCTTAGTCGGGAAAGCTAAAAAAACACTCCATTTTGTGATCTGGTGTTTCCCTGGGGAGTTACAGCAAAGTGTATCTTAGAAATGGCAGAAAAACTCAATTCAACCAGAAAGTGTTTCTTTTGAACCAAAGCTCAAATTCAAACAACAAACACATATTAGTAGTGTCCTTAGTCTGGAAAGCTAAAAAAACACTCCATTTTGTGATCTGGTGTTTCCCTGGGGAGTTACAGCAAAGTGTATCTTAGAAATGGCAGAAAAACTCAATTCAACCAGAACCTGTTTCTTTTGAACCAAAGCTCAGATTCGAACAACAAACACATATTAGTAGTGTCCTTAGTCGGGAAAGCTAAAAAAACACTCCATTTTGTGATCTGGTGTTTCCCTGGGGAGTTACAGCAAAGTGTATCTTAGAAATGGCAGAAAAACTCAATTCAACCAGAAAGTTTCTTTTGAACCAAAGCTCAGATTCGAACAACAAACACATATTAGTAGTGTCCTCAGTCGGGAAAGCTAAAAAAACACTCCATTTTGTGATCTGGTGTTTCCCTGGGGAGTTACAGCAAAGTGTATCTTAGAAATGGCAGAAAAACTCAATTCAACCAGAAAGTGTTTCTTTTGAACCAAAGCTCAGATTCGAACAACAAACACATATTAGTAGTGTCCTTAGTCGGGGAAGCTAAAAAAACACTCCATTTTGTGATCTGGTGTTTCCCTGGGGAGTTACAGCAAAGTGTATCTTAGAAATGGCAGAAAAACTCAATTCAACCAGAAAGTGTTTCTTTTGAACCAAAGCTCAAATTCAAACAACAAACACATATTAGTAGTGTCCTTAGTCTGGAAAGCTAAAAAAACACTCCATTTTGTGATCTGGTGTTTCCCTGGGGAGTTACAGTAAAGTGTATATCAAATTGGCAAAATAACTCAATTCAACCAGAAAGTGTTTCTTTTGAACCAAAGCTCAAATTCGAACAACAAACACATATTAGTAGTGTCCTGAGTCGGGAAAGCTAAAAAAACACTCCATTTTGTGATCTGGTGTTTCCCTGGGGAGTTACAGCAAAGTGTATCTTGGAAATGGCAGAAAAACTCAATTCAACCAGAACCTGTTTCTTTTGAACCAAAGCTCAGATTCGAACAACAAACACATATTAGTAGTGTCCTTAGTCGGGAAAGCTAAAAAAACACTCCATTTTGTGATCTGGTGTTTCCCTGGGGAGTTACAGCAAAGTGTATCTTAGAAATGGCAGAAAAACTCAATTCAACCAGAACCTGTTTCTTTTGAACCAAAGCTCAGATTCGAACAACAAACACATATTAGTAGTGTCCTTAGTCGGGAAAGCTAAAAAAACACTCCATTTTGTGATCTGGTGTTTCCCTGGGGAGTTACAGCAAAGTGTATCTTAGAAATGGCAGAAAAACTCAATTCAACCAGAAAGTTTCTTTTGAACCAAAGCTCAGATTCGAACAACAAACACATATTAGTAGTGTCCTTAGTCTGGAAAGCTAAAAAAACACTCCATTTTGTGATCTGGTGTTTCCCTGGGGAGTTACAGTAAAGTGTATATCAAATTGGCAAAAGAACTCAATTCAACCAGAAAGTGTTTCTTTTGAACCAAAGCTCAGATTCGAACAACAAACACATATTAGTAGTGTCCTCAGTCGGGAAAGCTAAAAAAACACTCCATTTTGTGATCTGGTGTTTCCCTGGGGAGTTACAGTAAAGTGTATATCAAATTGGCAAAAGAACTCAATTCAACCAGAACCTGTTTCTTTTGAACCAAAGCTCAGATTCGAACAACAAACACATATTAGTAGTGTCCTTAGTCTGGAAAGCTAAAAAAACACTCCATTTTGTGATCTGGTGTTTCCCTGGGGAGTTACAGTAAAGTGTATATCAAATTGGCAAAAGAACTCAATTCAACCAGAAAGTGTTTCTTTTGAACCAAAGCTCAAATTCGAACAACAAACACATATTAGTAGTGTCCTGAGTCGGGAAAGCTAAAAAAACACTCCATTTTGTGATCTGGTGTTTCCCTGGGGAGTTACAGCAAAGTGTATCTTGGAAATGGCAGAAAAACTCAATTCAACCAGAACCTGTTTCTTTTGAACCAAAGCTCAGATTCGAACAACAAACACATATTAGTAGTGTCCTTAGTCGGGAAAGCTAAAAAAACACTCCATTTTGTGATCTGGTGTTTCCCTGGGGAGTTACAGCAAAGTGTATCTTAGAAATGGCAGAAAAACTCAATTCAACCAGAACCTGTTTCTTTTGAACCAAAGCTCAGATTCGAACAACAAACACATATTAGTAGTGTCCTTAGTCGGGAAAGCTAAAAAAACACTCCATTTTGTGATCTGGTGTTTCCCTGGGGAGTTACAGTAAAGTGTATATCAAATTGGCAAAAGAACTCAATTCAACCAGAAAGTGTTTCTTTTGAACCAAAGCTCAGATTCGAACAACAAACACATATTAGTAGTGTCCTGAGTCGGGAAAGCTAAAAAAACACTCCATTTTGTGATCTGGTGTTTCCCTGGGGAGTTACAACAAAGTGTATCTTAGAAAGGGCAGAAAAACTCAATTCAACCAGAACCTGTTTCTTTTGAACCAAAGCTCAGATTCGAACAACAAACACATATTAGTAGTGTCCTTAGTCGGGAAAGCTAAAAAAACACTCCATTTTGTGATCTGGTGTTTCCCTGGGGAGTTACAGCAAAGTGTATCTTAGAAATGGCAGAAAAACTCAATTCAACCAGAACCTGTTTCTTTTGAACCAAAGCTCAGATTCGAACAACAAACACATATTAGTAGTGTCCTTAGTCTGGAAAGCTAAAAAAACACTCCATTTTGTGATCTGGTGTTTCCCTGGGGAGTTACAGTAAAGTGTATATCAAATTGGCAAAAGAACTCAATTCAACCAGAAAGTGTTTCTTTTGAACCAAAGCTCAGATTCGAACAACAAACACATATTAGTAGTGTCCTCAGTCGGGAAAGCTAAAAAAACACTCCATTTTGTGATCTGGTGTTTCCCTGGGGAGTTACAGTAAAGTGTATATCAAATTGGCAAAAGAACTCAATTCAACCAGAAAGTGTTTCTTTTGAACCAAAGCTCAAATTCGAACAGCAAACACATATTAGTAGTGTCCTTAGTCGGGAAAGCTAAAAAAACACTCCATTTTGTGATCTGGTGTTTCCCTGGGGAGTTACAGCAAAGTGTATCTTAGAAATGGCAGAAAAACTCAATTCAACCAGAACGTGTTTCTTTTCAACCAAAGCTCAGATTCGAACAACAAACACATATTAGTAGTGTCCTTAGTCGGGGAAGCTAAAAAAACACTCCATTTTGTGATCTGGTGTTTCCCTGGGGAGTTACAGCAAAGTGTATCTTAGAAATGGCAGAAAAACTCAATTCAACCAGAAAGTTTCTTTTGAACCAAAGCTCAGATTCGAACAACAAACACATATTAGTAGTGTCCTCAGTCGGGAAAGCTAAAAAAACACTCCATTTTGTGATCTGGTGTTTCCCTGGGGAGTTACAGCAAAGTGTATCTTAGAAATGGCAGAAAAACTCAATTCAACCAGAAAGTGTTTCTTTTGAACCAAAGCTCAGAATCGAACAACAAACACATATTAGTAGTGTCCTTAGTCGGGAAAGCTAAAAAAACACTCCATTTTGTGATCTGGTGTTTCCCTGGGGAGTTACAGCAAAGTGTATCTTAGAAATGGCAGAAAAACTCAATTCAACCAGAAAGTGTTTCTTTTGAACCAAAGCTCAAATTCAAACAACAAACACATATTAGTAGTGTCCTTAGTCTGGAAAGCTAAAAAAACACTCCATTTTGTGATCTGGTGTTTCCCTGGGGAGTTACAGTAAAGTGTATATCAAATTGGCAAAAGAACTCAATTCAACCAGAAAGTGTTTCTTTTGAACCAAAGCTCAAATTCGAACAACAAACACATATTAGTAGTGTCCTGAGTCGGGAAAGCTAAAAAAACACTCCATTTTGTGATCTGGTGTTTCCCTGGGGAGTTACAGCAAAGTGTATCTTAGAAATGGCAGAAAAACTCAATTCAACCAGAAAGTGTTTCTTTTGAACCAAAGCTCAGATTCGAACAACAAACACATATTAGTAGTGTCCTTAGTCGGGAAAGCTAAAAAAACACTCCATTTTGTGATCTGGTGTTTCCCTGGGGAGTTACAGCAAAGTGTATCTTAGAAATGGCAGAAAAACTCAATTCAACCAGAAAGTGTTTCTTTTGAACCAAAGCTCAGATTCGAACAACAAACACATATTAGTAGTGTCCTTAGTCGGGAAAGCTAAAAAAACACTCCATTTTGTGATCTGGTGTTTCCCTGGGGAGTTACAGCAAAGTGTATCTTAGAAATGGCAGAAAAACTCAATTCAACCAGAAAGTTTCTTTTGAACCAAAGCTCAGATTCGAACAACAAACACATATTAGTAGTGTCCTTAGTCTGGAAAGCTAAAAAAACACTCCATTTTGTGATCTGGTGTTTCCCTGGGGAGTTACAGTAAAGTGTATATCAAATTGGCAAAAGAACTCAATTCAACCAGAAAGTGTTTCTTTTGAACCAAAGCTCAGATTCGAACAACAAACACATATTAGTAGTGTCCTCAGTCGGGAAAGCTAAAAAAACACTCCATTTTGTGATCTGGTGTTTCCCTGGGGAGTTACAGTAAAGTGTATATCAAATTGGCAAAAGAACTCAATTCAACCAGAACCTGTTTCTTTTGAACCAAAGCTCAGATTCGAACAACAAACACATATTAGTAGTGTCCTTAGTCTGGAAAGCTAAAAAAACACTCCATTTTGTGATCTGGTGTTTCCCTGGGGAGTTACAGTAAAGTGTATATCAAATTGGCAAAAGAACTCAATTCAACCAGAAAGTGTTTCTTTTGAACCAAAGCTCAAATTCGAACAACAAACACATATTAGTAGTGTCCTGAGTCGGGAAAGCTAAAAAAACACTCCATTTTGTGATCTGGTGTTTCCCTGGGGAGTTACAGCAAAGTGTATCTTGGAAATGGCAGAAAAACTCAATTCAACCAGAACCTGTTTCTTTTGAACCAAAGCTCAGATTCGAACAACAAACACATATTAGTAGTGTCCTTAGTCGGGAAAGCTAAAAAAACACTCCATTTTGTGATCTGGTGTTTCCCTGGGGAGTTACAGCAAAGTGTATCTTAGAAATGGCAGAAAAACTCAATTCAACCAGAACCTGTTTCTTTTGAACCAAAGCTCAGATTCGAACAACAAACACATATTAGTAGTGTCCTTAGTCGGGAAAGCTAAAAAAACACTCCATTTTGTGATCTGGTGTTTCCCTGGGGAGTTACAGTAAAGTGTATATCAAATTGGCAAAAGAACTCAATTCAACCAGAAAGTGTTTCTTTTGAACCAAAGCTCAGATTCGAACAACAAACACATATTAGTAGTGTCCTGAGTCGGGAAAGCTAAAAAAACACTCCATTTTGTGATCTGGTGTTTCCCTGGGGAGTTACAACAAAGTGTATCTTAGAAAGGGCAGAAAAACTCAATTCAACCAGAACCTGTTTCTTTTGAACCAAAGCTCAGATTCGAACAACAAACACATATTAGTAGTGTCCTTAGTCGGGAAAGCTAAAAAAACACTCCATTTTGTGATCTGGTGTTTCCCTGGGGAGTTACAGCAAAGTGTATCTTAGAAATGGCAGAAAAACTCAATTCAACCAGAACCTGTTTCTTTTGAACCAAAGCTCAGATTCGAACAACAAACACATATTAGTAGTGTCCTTAGTCTGGAAAGCTAAAAAAACACTCCATTTTGTGATCTGGTGTTTCCCTGGGGAGTTACAGTAAAGTGTATATCAAATTGGCAAAAGAACTCAATTCAACCAGAAAGTGTTTCTTTTGAACCAAAGCTCAGATTCGAACAACAAACACATATTAGTAGTGTCCTCAGTCGGGAAAGCTAAAAAAACACTCCATTTTGTGATCTGGTGTTTCCCTGGGGAGTTACAGTAAAGTGTATATCAAATTGGCAAAAGAACTCAATTCAACCAGAAAGTGTTTCTTTTGAACCAAAGCTCAAATTCGAACAGCAAACACATATTAGTAGTGTCCTTAGTCGGGAAAGCTAAAAAAACACTCCATTTTGTGATCTGGTGTTTCCCTGGGGAGTTACAGCAAAGTGTATCTTAGAAATGGCAGAAAAACTCAATTCAACCAGAACGTGTTTCTTTTCAACCAAAGCTCAGATTCGAACAACAAACACATATTAGTAGTGTCCTTAGTCGGGGAAGCTAAAAAAACACTCCATTTTGTGATCTGGTGTTTCCCTGGGGAGTTACAGCAAAGTGTATCTTAGAAATGGCAGAAAAACTCAATTCAACCAGAAAGTTTCTTTTGAACCAAAGCTCAGATTCGAACAACAAACACATATTAGTAGTGTCCTCAGTCGGGAAAGCTAAAAAAACACTCCATTTTGTGATCTGGTGTTTCCCTGGGGAGTTACAGCAAAGTGTATCTTAGAAATGGCAGAAAAACTCAATTCAACCAGAAAGTGTTTCTTTTGAACCAAAGCTCAGAATCGAACAACAAACACATATTAGTAGTGTCCTTAGTCGGGAAAGCTAAAAAAACACTCCATTTTGTGATCTGGTGTTTCCCTGGGGAGTTACAGCAAAGTGTATCTTAGAAATGGCAGAAAAACTCAATTCAACCAGAAAGTGTTTCTTTTGAACCAAAGCTCAAATTCAAACAACAAACACATATTAGTAGTGTCCTTAGTCTGGAAAGCTAAAAAAACACTCCATTTTGTGATCTGGTGTTTCCCTGGGGAGTTACAGTAAAGTGTATATCAAATTGGCAAAAGAACTCAATTCAACCAGAAAGTGTTTCTTTTGAACCAAAGCTCAAATTCGAACAACAAACACATATTAGTAGTGTCCTGAGTCGGGAAAGCTAAAAAAACACTCCATTTTGTGATCTGGTGTTTCCCTGGGGAGTTACAGCAAAGTGTATCTTAGAAATGGCAGAAAAACTCAATTCAACCAGAAAGTGTTTCTTTTGAACCAAAGCTCAGATTCGAACAACAAACACATATTAGTAGTGTCCTTAGTCGGGAAAGCTAAAAAAACACTCCATTTTGTGATCTGGTGTTTCCCTGGGGAGTTACAGCAAAGTGTATCTTAGAAATGGCAGAAAAACTCAATTCAACCAGAAAGTGTTTCTTTTGAACCAAAGCTCAGATTCGAACAACAAACACATATTAGTAGTGTCCTTAGTCGGGAAGCTAAAAAAACACTCCATTTTGTGATCTGGTGTTTCCCTGGGGAGTTACAGCAAAGTGTATCTTAGAAATGGCAGAAAAACTCAATTCAACCAGAAAGTGTTTCTTTTGAACCAAAGCTCAGATTCGAACAACAAACACATATTAGTAGTGTCCTTAGTCGGGAAAGCTAAAAAAACACTCCATTTTGTGATCTGGTGTTTCCCTGGGGAGTTACAGCAAAGTGTATCTTAGAAATGGCAGAAAAACTCAATTCAACCAGAAAGTGTTTCTTTTGAACCAAAGCTCAGATTCGAACAACAAACACATATTAGTAGTGTCCTTAGTCGGGAAAGCTAAAAAAACACTCCATTTTGTGATCTGGTGTTTCCCTGGGGAGTTACAGCAAAGTGTATCTTAGAAATGGCAGAAAAACTCAATTCAACCAGAAAGTTTCTTTTGAACCAAAGCTCAGATTCGAACAACAAACACATATTAGTAGTGTCCTCAGTCGGGAAAGCTAAAAAAACACTCCATTTTGTGATCTGGTGTTTCCCTGGGGAGTTACAGCAAAGTGTATCTTAGAAATGGCAGAAAAACTCAATTCAACCAGAAAGTGTTTCTTTTGAACCAAAGCTCAGATTCGAACAACAAACACATATTAGTAGTGTCCTTAGTCGGGAAAGCTAAAAAAACACTCCATTTTGTGATCTGGTGTTTCCCTGGGGAGTTACAGCAAAGTGTATCTTAGAAATGGCAGAAAAACTCAATTCAACCAGAAAGTGTTTCTTTTGAACCAAAGCTCAAATTCAAACAACAAACACATATTAGTAGTGTCCTTAGTCTGGAAAGCTAAAAAAACACTCCATTTTGTGATCTGGTGTTTCCCTGGGGAGTTACAGTAAAGTGTATATCAAATTGGCAAAAGAACTCAATTCAACCAGAAAGTGTTTCTTTTGAACCAAAGCTCAAATTCGAACAACAAACACATATTAGTAGTGTCCTGAGTCGGGAAAGCTAAAAAAACACTCCATTTTGTGATCTGGTGTTTCCCTGGGGAGTTACAGCAAAGTGTATCTTGGAAATGGCAGAAAAACTCAATTCAACCAGAAAGTTTCTTTTGAACCAAAGCTCAGATTCGAACAACAAACACATATTAGTAGTGTCCTTAGTCTGGAAAGCTAAAAAAATACTCCATTTTGTGATCTGGTGTTTCCCTGGGGAGTTACAGTAAAGTGTATATCAAATTGGCAAAAGAACTCAATTCAACCAGAAAGTGTTTCTTTTGAACCAAAGCTCAAATTCGAACAACAAACACATATTAGTAGTGTCCTGAGTCGGGAAAGCTAAAAAAACACTCCATTTTGTGATCTGGTGTTTCCCTGGGGAGTTACAGCAAAGTGTATCTTAGAAATGGCAGAAAAACTCAATTCAACCAGAAAGTGTTTCTTTTGAACCAAAGCTCAGATTCGAACAACAAACACATATTAGTAGTGTCCTTAGTCGGGAAAGCTAAAAAAACACTCCATTTTGTGATCTGGTGTTTCCCTGGGGAGTTACAGCAAAGTGTATCTTAGAAATGGCAGAAAAACTCAATTCAACCAGAAAGTGTTTCTTTTGAACCAAAGCTCAGATTCGAACAACAAACACATATTAGTAGTGTCCTTAGTCGGGAAAGCTAAAAAAACACTCCATTTTGTGATCTGGTGTTTCCCTGGGGAGTTACAGCAAAGTGTATCTTAGAAATGGCAGAAAAACTCAATTCAACCAGAAAGTTTCTTTTGAACCAAAGCTCAGATTCGAACAACAAACACATATTAGTAGTGTCCTCAGTCGGGAAAGCTAAAAAAACACTCCATTTTGTGATCTGGTGTTTCCCTGGGGAGTTACAGCAAAGTGTATCTTAGAAATGGCAGAAAAACTCAATTCAACCAGAAAGTGTTTCTTTTGAACCAAAGCTCAGATTCGAACAACAAACACATATTAGTAGTGTCCTTAGTCGGGAAAGCTAAAAAAACACTCCATTTTGTGATCTGGTGTTTCCCTGGGGAGTTACAGCAAAGTGTATCTTAGAAATGGCAGAAAAACTCAATTCAACCAGAAAGTGTTTCTTTTGAACCAAAGCTCAAATTCAAACAACAAACACATATTAGTAGTGTCCTTAGTCTGGAAAGCTAAAAAAACACTCCATTTTGTGATCTGGTGTTTCCCTGGGGAGTTACAGTAAAGTGTATATCAAATTGGCAAAAGAACTCAATTCAACCAGAAAGTGTTTCTTTTGAACCAAAGCTCAAATTCGAACAACAAACACATATTAGTAGTGTCCTGAGTCGGGAAAGCTAAAAAAACACTCCATTTTGTGATATGGTGTTTCCCTGGGGAGTTACAGCAAAGTGTATCTTGGAAATGGCAGAAAAACTCAATTCAACCAGAAAGTTTCTTTTGAACCAAAGCTCAGATTCGAACAACAAACACATATTAGTAGTGTCCTTAGTCTGGAAAGCTAAAAAAACACTCCATTTTGTGATCTGGTGTTTCCCTGGGGAGTTACAGTAAAGTGTATATCAAATTGGCAAAAGAACTCAATTCAACCAGAAAGTGTTTCTTTTGAACCAAAGCTCAAATTCGAACAACAAACACATATTAGTAGTGTCCTGAGTCGGGAAAGCTAAAAAAACACTCCATTTTGTGATCTGGTGTTTCCCTGGGGAGTTACAGCAAAGTGTATCTTAGAAATGGCAGAAAAACTCAATTCAACCAGAAAGTGTTTCTTTTGAACCAAAGCTCAGATTCGAACAACAAACACATATTAGTAGTGTCCTTAGTCGGGAAAGCTAAAAAAACACTCCATTTTGTGATCTGGTGTTTCCCTGGGGAGTTACAGCAAAGTGTATCTTAGAAATGGCAGAAAAACTCAATTCAACCAGAAAGTTTCTTTTGAACCAAAGCTCAGATTCGAACAACAAACACATATTAGTAGTGTCCTTAGTCTGGAAAGCTAAAAAAACACTCCATTTTGTGATCTGGTGTTTCCCTGGGGAGTTACAGTAAAGTGTATATCAAATTGGCAAAAGAACTCAATTCAACCAGAAAGTGTTTCTTTTGAACCAAAGCTCAAATTCGAACAGCAAACACATATTAGTAGTGTCCTTAGTCGGGAAAGCTAAAAAAACACTCCATTTTGTGATCTGGTGTTTCCCTGGGGAGTTACAGCAAAGTGTATCTTAGAAATGGCAGAAAAACTCAATTCAACCAGAACATGTTTCTTTTCAACCAAAGCTCAGATTCGAACAACAAACACATATTAGTAGTGTCCTTAGTCGGGGAAGCTAAAAAAACACTCCATTTTGTGATCTGGTGTTTCTCTGGGGAGTTACAGCAAAGTGTATATCAAATTGGCAAAAGAACTCAATTCAACCAGAACCTGTTTCTTTTGAACCAAAGCTCAGATTCGAACAACAAACACATATTAGTAGTGTCCTTAGTCTGGAAAGCTAAAAAAACACTCCATTTTGTGATCTGGTGTTTCCCTGGGGAGTTACAGTAAAGTGTATATCAAATTGGCAAAAGAACTCAATTCAACCAGAAAGTGTTTCTTTTGAACCAAAGCTCAAATTCGAACAACAAACACATATTAGTAGTGTCCTGAGTCGGGAAAGCTAAAAAAACACTCCATTTTGTGATCTGGTGTTTCCCTGGGGAGTTACAGCAAAGTGTATCTTGGAAATGGCAGAAAAACTCAATTCAACCAGAACCTGTTTTTTTGAACCAAAGCTCAGATTCGAACAACAAACACATATTAGTAGTGTCCTTAGTCGGGAAAGCTAAAAAAACACTCCATTTTGTGATCTGGTGTTTCCCTGGGGAGTTACAGCAAAGTGTATCTTAGAAATGGCAGAAAAACTCAATTCAACCAGAACCTGTTTCTTTTGAACCAAAGCTCAGATTCGAACAACAAACACATATTAGTAGTGTCCTTAGTCGGGAAAGCTAAAAAAACACTCCATTTTGTGATCTGGTGTTTCCCTGGGGAGTTACAGTAAAGTGTATATCAAATTGGCAAAAGAACTCAATTCAACCAGAAAGTGTTTCTTTTGAACCAAAGCTCAGATTCGAACAACAAACACATATTAGTAGTGTCCTTAGTCTGGAAAGCTAAAAAAACACTCCATTTTGTGATCTGGTGTTTCCCTGGGGAGTTACAACAAAGTGTATCTTAGAAAGGGCAGAAAAACTCAATTCAACCAGAACCTGTTTCTTTTGAACCAAAGCTCAGATTCGAACAACAAACACATATTAGTAGTGTCCTTAGTCGGGAAAGCTAAAAAAACACTCCATTTTGTGATCTGGTGTTTCCCTGGGGAGTTACAGCAAAGTGTATCTTAGAAATGGCAGAAAAACTCAATTCAACCAGAACCTGTTTCTTTTGAACCAAAGCTCAGATTCGAACAACAAACACATATTAGTAGTGTCCTTAGTCTGGAAAGCTAAAAAAACACTCCATTTTGTGATCTGGTGTTTCCCTGGGGAGTTACAGCAAAGTGTATATCAAATTGGCAAAAGAACTCAATTCAACCAGAACCTGTTTCTTTTGAACCAAAGCTCAGATTCGAACAACAAACACATATTAGTAGTGTCCTTAGTCTGGAAAGCTAAAAAAACACTCCATTTTGTGATCTGGTGTTTCCCTGGGGAGTTACAGTAAAGTGTATATCAAATTGGCAAAAGAACTCAATTCAACCAGAAAGTGTTTCTTTTGAACCAAAGCTCAAATTCGAACAACAAACACATATTAGTAGTGTCCTGAGTCGGGAAAGCTAAAAAAACACTCCATTTTGTGATCTGGTGTTTCCCTGGGGAGTTACAGCAAAGTGTATCTTGGAAATGGCAGAAAAACTCAATTCAACCAGAACCTGTTTTTTTGAACCAAAGCTCAGATTCGAACAACAAACACATATTAGTAGTGTCCTTAGTCGGGAAAGCTAAAAAAACACTCCATTTTGTGATCTGGTGTTTCCCTGGGGAGTTACAGCAAAGTGTATCTTAGAAATGGCAGAAAAACTCAATTCAACCAGAACCTGTTTCTTTTGAACCAAAGCTCAGATTCGAACAACAAACACATATTAGTAGTGTCCTTAGTCGGGAAAGCTAAAAAAACACTCCATTTTGTGATCTGGTGTTTCCCTGGGGAGTTACAGTAAAGTGTATATCAAATTGGCAAAAGAACTCAATTCAACCAGAAAGTGTTTCTTTTGAACCAAAGCTCAGATTCGAACAACAAACACATATTAGTAGTGTCCTGAGTCGGGAAAGCTAAAAAAACACTCCATTTTGTGATCTGGTGTTTCCCTGGGGAGTTACAACAAAGTGTATCTTAGAAAGGGCAGAAAAACTCAATTCAACCAGAACCTGTTTCTTTTGAACCAAAGCTCAGATTCGAACAACAAACACATATTAGTAGTGTCCTTAGTCGGGAAAGCTAAAAAAAACACTCCATTTTGTGATCTGGTGTTTCCCTGGGGAGTTACAGCAAAGTGTATCTTAGAAATGGCAGAAAAACTCAATTCAACCAGAACCTGTTTCTTTTGAACCAAAGCTCAGATTCGAACAACAAACACATATTAGTAGTGTCCTTAGTCTGGAAAGCTAAAAAAACACTCCATTTTGTGATCTGGTGTTTCCCTGGGGAGTTACAGTAAAGTGTATATCAAATTGGCAAAAGAACTCAATTCAACCAGAACCTGTTTCTTTTGAACCAAAGCTCAGATTCGAACAACAAACACATATTAGTAGTGTCCTTAGTCGGGAAAGCTAAAAAAAACACTCCATTTTGTGATCTGGTGTTTCCCTGGGGAGTTACAGCAAAGTGTATCTTAGAAATGGCAGAAAAACTCAATTCAACCAGAACCTGTTTCTTTTGAACCAAAGCTCAGATTCGAACAACAAACACATATTAGTAGTGTCCTTAGTCTGGAAAGCTAAAAAAACACTCCATTTTGTGATCTGGTGTTTCCCTGGGGAGTTACAGCAAAGTGTATATCAAATTGGCAAAAGAACTCAATTCAACCAGAACCTGTTTCTTTTGAACCAAAGCTCAGATTCGAACAACAAACACATATTAGTAGTGTCCTTAGTCTGGAAAGCTAAAAAAACACTCCATTTTGTGATCTGGTGTTTCCCTGGGGAGTTACAGTAAAGTGTATATCAAATTGGCAAAAGAACTCAATTCAACCAGAAAGTGTTTCTTTTGAACCAAAGCTCAAATTCGAACAACAAACACATATTAGTAGTGTCCTGAGTCGGGAAAGCTAAAAAAACACTCCATTTTGTGATCTGGTGTTTCCCTGGGGAGTTACAGCAAAGTGTATCTTGGAAATGGCAGAAAAACTCAATTCAACCAGAACCTGTTTTTTTGAACCAAAGCTCAGATTCGAACAACAAACACATATTAGTAGTGTCCTTAGTCGGGAAAGCTAAAAAAACACTCCATTTTGTGATCTGGTGTTTCCCTGGGGAGTTACAGCAAAGTGTATCTTAGAAATGGCAGAAAAACTCAATTCAACCAGAACCTGTTTCTTTTGAACCAAAGCTCAGATTCGAACAACAAACACATATTAGTAGTGTCCTTAGTCGGGAAAGCTAAAAAAACACTCCATTTTGTGATCTGGTGTTTCCCTGGGGAGTTACAGTAAAGTGTATATCAAATTGGCAAAAGAACTCAATTCAACCAGAAAGTGTTTTCTTTTGAACCAAAGCTCAGATTCGAACAACAAACACATATTAGTAGTGTCCTGAGTCGGGAAAGCTAAAAAAACACTCCATTTTGTGATCTGGTGTTTCCCTGGGGAGTTACAACAAAGTGTATCTTAGAAAGGGCAGAAAAACTCAATTCAACCAGAACCTGTTTCTTTTGAACCAAAGCTCAGATTCGAACAACAAACACATATTAGTAGTGTCCTTAGTCGGGAAAGCTAAAAAAAACACTCCATTTTGTGATCTGGTGTTTCCCTGGGGAGTTACAGCAAAGTGTATCTTAGAAATGGCAGAAAAACTCAATTCAACCAGAACCTGTTTCTTTTGAACCAAAGCTCAGATTCGAACAACAAACACATATTAGTAGTGTCCTTAGTCTGGAAAGCTAAAAAAACACTCCATTTTGTGATCTGGTGTTTCCCTGGGGAGTTACAGTAAAGTGTATATCAAATTGGCAAAGAACTCAATTCAACCAGAAAGTGTTTCTTTTGAACCAAAGCTCAGATTCGAACAACAAACACATATTAGTAGTGTCCTCAGTCGGGAAAGCTAAAAAAACACTCCATTTTGTGATCTGGTGTTTCCCTGGGGAGTTACAGTAAAGTGTATATCAAATTGGCAAAAGAAACTCAATTCAACCAGAAAGTGTTTCTTTTGAACCAAAGCTCAAATTCGAACAACAAACACATATTAGTAGTGTCCTGAGTCGGGAAAGCTAAAAAAACACTCCATTTTGTGATCTGGTGTTTCCCTGGGGAGTTACAGCAAAGTGTATCTCAAATTGGCAAAAGAACTCAATTCAATCAGAAAGTGTTTCTTTTGAACCAAAGCTCAGATTCGAACAACAAACACATATTAGTAGTGTCCTCAGTCGGGAAAGCTAAAAAAACACTCCATTTTGTGATCTGGTGTTTCCCTGGGGAGTTACAGCAAAGTGTATCTTAGAAATGGCAGAAAAACTCAATTCAACCAGAAAGTGTTTCTTTTGAACCAAAGCTCAGATTCGAACAACAAACACATATTAGTAGTGTCCTTAGTCGGGGAAGCTAAAAAAACACTCCATTTTGTGATCTGGTGTTTCCCTGGGGAGTTACAGCAAAGTGTATCTTAGAAATGGCAGAAAAACTCAATTCAACCAGAACATGTTTCTTTTCAACCAAAGCTCAGATTCGAACAACAAACACATATTAGTAGTGTCCTTAGTCGGGGAAGCTAAAAAAACACTCCATTTTGTGATCTGGTGTTTCCCTGGGGAGTTACAGCAAAGTGTATATCAAATTGGCAAAAGAACTCAATTCAACCAGAACCTGTTTCTTTTGAACCAAAGCTCAGATTCGAACAACAAACACATATTAGTAGTGTCCTTAGTCTGGAAAGCTAAAAAAACACTCCATTTTGTGATCTGGTGTTTCCCTGGGGAGTTACAGTAAAGTGTATATCAAATTGGCAAAAGAACTCAATTCAACCAGAAAGTGTTTCTTTTGAACCAAAGCTCAAATTCGAACAACAAACACATATTAGTAGTGTCCTGAGTCGGGAAAGCTAAAAAAACACTCCATTTTGTGATCTGGTGTTTCCCTGGGGAGTTACAGCAAAGTGTATCTTGGAAATGGCAGAAAAACTCAATTCAACCAGAACCTGTTTCTTTTGAACCAAAGCTCAGATTCGAACAACAAACACATATTAGTAGTGTCCTTAGTCGGGAAAGCTAAAAAAACACTCCATTTTGTGATCTGGTGTTTCCCTGGGGAGTTACAGCAAAGTGTATCTTAGAAATGGCAGAAAAACTCAATTCAACCAGAACCTGTTTCTTTTGAACCAAAGCTCAGATTCGAACAACAAACACATATTAGTAGTGTCCTTAGTCGGGAAAGCTAAAAAAACACTCCATTTTGTGATCTGGTGTTTCCCTGGGGAGTTACAGTAAAGTGTATATCAAATTGGCAAAAGAACTCAATTCAACCAGAAAGTGTTTCTTTTGAACCAAAGCTCAGATTCGAACAACAAACACATATTAGTAGTGTCCTGAGTCGGGAAAGCTAAAAAAACACTCCATTTTGTGATCTGGTGTTTCCCTGGGGAGTTACAACAAAGTGTATCTTAGAAAGGGCAGAAAAACTCAATTCAACCAGAACCTGTTTCTTTTGAACCAAAGCTCAGATTCGAACAACAAACACATATTAGTAGTGTCCTTAGTCGGGAAAGCTAAAAAAAACACTCCATTTTGTGATCTGGTGTTTCCCTGGGGAGTTACAGCAAAGTGTATCTTAGAAATGGCAGAAAAACTCAATTCAACCAGAACCTGTTTCTTTTGAACCAAAGCTCAGATTCGAACAACAAACACATATTAGTAGTGTCCTTAGTCTGGAAAGCTAAAAAAACACTCCATTTTGTGATCTGGTGTTTCCCTGGGGAGTTACAGTAAAGTGTATATCAAATTGGCAAAAGAACTCAATTCAACCAGAAAGTGTTACTTTTGAACCAAAACTCAGATTCGAACAACAAACACATATTAGTAGTGTCCTCAGTCGGGAAAGCTAAAAAAACACTCCATTTTGTGATCTGGTGTTTCCCTGGGGAGTTACAGTAAAGTGTATATCAAATTGGCAAAAGAACTCAATTCAACCAGAAAGTGTTTCTTTTGAACCAAAGCTCAGATTCGAACAACAAACACATATTAGTAGTGTCCTTAGTCTGGAAAGCTAAAAAAACACTCCATTTTGTGATCTGGTGTTTCCCTGGGGAGTTACAGTAAAGTGTATATCAAATTGGCAAAAGAACTCAATTCAACCAGAAAGTGTTTCTTTTGAACCAAAGCTCAGATTCGAACAACAAACACATATTAGTAGTGTCCTCAGTCGGGAAAGCTAAAAAAACACTCCATTTTGTGATCTGGTGTTTCCCTGGGGAGTTACAGTAAAGTGTATATCAAATTGGCAAAAGAACTCAATTCAACCAGAACGTGTTTCTTTTCAACCAAAGCTCAGATTCGAACAACAAACACATATTAGTAGTGTCCTGATTCGGGAAAGCTAAAAAAACACTCCATTTTGTGATCTGGTGTTTCCCTGGGGAGTTACAGTAAAGTGTATATCAAATTGGCAAAAGAACTCTATTCAACCAGAAAGTGTTTCTTTTGAACCAAAGCTCAAATTCGAACAACAAACACATATTAGTAGTGTCCTTAGTCGGGAAAGCTAAAAAAACACTCCATTTTGTGATCTGGTGTTTCCCTGGGGAGTTACAGCAAAGTGTATCTTAGAAATGGCAGAAAAACTCAATTCAACCAGAACCTGTTTCTTTTGAACTAAAGCTCAGATTCGAACAACAAACACATATTAGTAGTGTCCTGAGTCGGGAAAGCTAAAAAAACACTCCATTTTGTGATCTGGTGTTTCCCTGGGGAGTTACAGTAAAGTGTATATCAAATTGGCAAAAGAACTCAATTCAACCAGAAAGTGTTTCTTTTGAACCAAAGCTCAGATTCGAACAACAAACACATATTAGTAGTGTCCTGAGTCGGGAAAGCTGAAAAAACACTCCATTTTGTGATCTGGTGTTTCCCTGGGGAGTTACAGCAAAGTGTATCTCAAATTGGCAAAAGAACTCAATTCAATCAGAAAGTGTTTCTTTTGAACCAAAGCTCAAATTCGAACAGCAAACACATATTAGTAGTGTCCTTAGTCGGGAAAGCTAAAGAAAAACTCCATTTTGTGATCTGGTGTTTCCCTGGGGAGTTACAGCAATGTATATCTTAGAAATGGCAGAAAAACTCAATTCAACCAGAACCTGTTTCTTTTGAACCAAAGCTGAAATTCGAACAGCAAACACATATTAGTAGTGTCCTTAGTCGGGAAAGCTAAAAAAACACTCCATTTTGTGATCTGGTGTTTCCCTGGGGAGTTACAGTAAAGTGTATATCAAATTGGCAAAAGAACTCAATTCAACCAGAAAGTGTTTCTTTTGAACCAAAGCGCAAATTCGAACAACAAACACATATTAGTAGTGTCCTGAGTCGGGAAAGCTAAAAAAACACTCCATTTTGTGATCTGGTGTTTCCCTGGGGAGTTACAGTAAAGTGTATATCAAATTGGCAAAAGAACTCAATTCAACCAGAACCTGTTTCTTTTGAACCAAAGCTCAGATTCGAACAACAAACACATATTAGTAGTGTCCTCAGTCGGGAAAGCTAAAAAAACACTCCATTTTGTGATCTGGTGTTTCCCTGGGGAGTTACAGTAAAGTGTATATCAAATTGGCAAAAGAACTCAATTCAACCAGAAAGTGTTTCTTTTGAACCAAAGCTCAAATTCGAACAACAAACACATATTAGTAGTGTCCTGAGTCGGGAAAGCTAAAAAAAACACTCCATTTTGTGATCTGGTGTTTCCCTGGGGAGTTACAGCAAAGTGTATCTTGGAAATGGCAGAAAAACTCAATTCAACCAGAACTTGTTACTTTTGAACCAAAGCTCAGATTCGAACAACAAACACATATTAGTAGTGTCCTTAGTCGGGAAAGCTAAAAAAACACTCCATTTTGTGATCTGGTGTTTCCCTGGGGAGTTACAGCAAAGTGTATCTTAGAAATGGCAGAAAAACTCAATTCAACCAGAACCTGTTTCTTTTGAACCAAAGCTCAGATTCGAACAACAAACACATATTAGTAGTGTCCTTAGTCTGGAAAGCTAAAAAAACACTCCATTTTGTGATCTGGTGTTTCCCTGGGGAGTTACAGTAAAGTGTATATCAAATTGGCAAAAGAACTCAATTCAACCAGAAAGTGTTTCTTTTGAACCAAAGCTCAGATTCGAACAACAAACACATATTAGTAGTGTCCTCAGTCGGGAAAGCTAAAAAAACACTCCATTTTGTGATCTGGTGTTTCCCTGGGGAGTTACAGTAAAGTGTATATCAAATTGGCAAAAGAACTCAATTCAACCAGAAAGTGTTTCTTTTGAACCAAAGCTCAAATTCGAACAACAAACACATATTAGTAGTGTCCTGAGTCGGGAAAGCTAAAAAAACACTCCATTTTGTGATCTGGTGTTTCCCTGGGGACTTACAGCAAAGTGTATCTCAAATTGGCAAAAGAACTCAATTCAATCAGAAAGTGTTTCTTTTGAACCAAAGCTCAAATTCGAACAACA
>NW_028261478.1:0-17500 GCF_051295495.1 Thamnophis sirtalis
TCTTCCTCCTCCTCTTCCTCCTCCTCTTCCTCCCCTCCTCCTCTTCCTCCTCCTCTTCCTCCTTCTCTTCCTCCCCTCCTCCTCTTCCTCCTCCTCTTCCTCTTCTTCCTCCCCTCCTCCTCTTCCTCTTCCTCCTCCTCTCACCCCCAAGCTCCAAATCTCCTTATCAAATCCTTTTGTCCTCCAATCCGGGCTCTCGTGAGCCCCCAGGATCCTATTTTCAGAGTTTCCTTGGGAAATAATATATATGATCTCTCCTCCCTTTTTCCAATCCTTTTCAAATTTCTTCGGCTTCATTTATTTCATTCTTTCCCCTCCAGCTGCCGCCTGCCGGGTTCTTATATCAAACTGACAGGGGCTATAAAAATAATGGGAGATTTCACAGCTATTTCGCCTCTTCTTCCCCTCTTGAAATAGGGAATATATATATATATATATATCTTTATATATATATATAAAGAAAAAAGGAAGAAAGATTATGGGCAGTTAAAAAAAAAATCAAGGTATAAAAGGTAAGGGAAATAATAAGAGGATAACAGAGTTGAAAGGGACCTTAGCGGTCTTCTAGTCCAACCCCCTTCCCAATAGACTCCAGTCAAGGCTAACCGTCATTGAAGACAGGAATCCTGGTTTAATTCTTTGATTATAGGTTGTCCTCAACTTACAACCTTTCATTTAGTGACGGTTCAAAGTTACAAGAGGACTGATTTATGGCAAGCTTTCACTCCTACGACGGCTTCAGCCTCCCCAGCGCCACGTGATCAGAATTGAGAGTCTTGGCCACTGTCTCGTATTTATGACGGTTGTAGCGTCCTGTTTTTGCAACCTCCCTACGAGCAACGAGAAAGCCACAATTCACTTAACAACGGAGCCACTCACTTAACAACCGCAGCCTATTCCCTTAACAACCGTGGAGAGAGAGAGGACGTAAAATGCAGCACCCGGTGACTGTCTCGCTGAGCAGCGTAAATCCGGGGCTCCTCCGCGGTCGTAAGTCGAGGAGCTACCTGTGCCAGGCGAACCAAGAGGCAGTTTCTAACGACCACGGCTTCCTGCCTCGGTTTGCGGCTTTTGCAAACATCTGGGCTCCTTCGTTGTTGTTTTTAAAAATAATAATAATTAATTCTCCGCTTGGGCTGGAGCTGCATTTAAAAGCTGGTCTGGCGCCGAACGGAAATAACTTATTTCTCGCAGGTTCAGACCAGAGAAATGCTCCGCGTTGCAGGATGAATAATAGCAGAAGCAATTAGGGGAGAAAGGCTTAGCAATGGGTCAGCGTGCTTAATTAAGGGGTAATTAGGAGGCAAGCGGAATGGCCTGCAAGGGGGGGGGAGGGTGCGTGCAAATGACGCAAAGTGAGACAGGATCAGACCCTCAACAGGGCTGGCCTTGATTCACCGACACACCAAGGAAAGAAGGAGAAACGTGGGGGGTTTCCCCCCCCCCACAGTTGGCTGGCCAAAGCCGATGAATGTTCTAGCAAAGGCCTCATTCAAATAGAGGAGGTAAGTCCTCGACTTATGACCACAAAGGTCTCCATGGCTGCTCGAGACAATTGCCAAGGGAGTTTGGCTCTTAAGTTAAAGCCAGGGACAAGACGCTTGAAGGGAATCCTGCTTCCCCGTTGACCTGGCTTCTTGGGAGTCGCCCAAGGGAAGCGTGCGACACACACACACACACATACCCCCGGGGACCCCGTCATAAATGTGAGCCGGTTGCCGAGAGCATCTGAACTAAGGAGAGATGACAGTGAAAACAATCTGTGCTTCTCTCCAGAGGTTGTGGGCGACTCCATCCCTGGAGGCTTTCAAGAGGAGAGTGGACGGCCATTGGCCAGGAATGGGACAGGGTCTCCCGCCTGAGCAGGGGGTTGGACTAGAAGCCCTCTAAGGGCCCTTCCAGCTCTGTTCCAATTGATTGATTGATTTTGATGGATGGATGGGTGGGTGGGTGGATGGATTGAAGTGGTCTGGGGTCTCCTGCTTGAGTAGAGGGCTGGACTATAAGACCTCTAATGCCCCTTCCGGCTCTATTCTGATTGATGAATTGAAATGGTCTGGGGTCTCCTGCTTGAGTAGAGGGCTGGACTAGAAGACCTCCAAGGTCCCAGCTCTATTCTCATTGATTGATTGAAATGGTCCAGGGTCTCCTGTTAGATTAGAGGGCTGGACTAGAAGACCTCTAATGCCCCTTCCGGCTCTATTTTGATTGATGGATTGAAATGGTCTGGGGTCTTCTGCGTGAGCAGGGGGTTGGACTAGAAGACCTCCAAGGTCCCAGCTCTATTCTCATTGATTGATTGAAATGGTTCAGGGTCTCCTGCCTGAGCAAGGGGTTGGACTACAAGACCTCTAAGGTCCCTTCCAGCTCTGTTCCAATTGATTGATTGATTTTGATGGATGGATGGATGGATTGAAGTGGTCTGGGATCGCCTGCTTGAGTAGAGGGCTGGACTAGAAGACCTCTAACACCCCTTCCAGCTCTATTTTGATTGATGGATTGAAATGGTCCAGGGTCTCCTGCCTGAGCAGGGGGTTGGACTAGAAGACCTCCAAGGTCCCTTCCAGCTCTATTCTCATCGATTGATTGAAATGGTCCAGGGTCACCTGCTTGAGTAGAGGGCTGGACTAGAAGACCTCCAAGGTCCCTTCCAGCTCTATTCTCATGGATGGATGAGTGGGTGGGTGGATGGATGGATGGATGGATGGATGGATTGATTGAAGTGGTCCGGGGTCTCCTGCTTGAGTACAGGGCTGGACTAGAAGACCTCTAACGCCCCTTCCGGCTCTATTTTGATTGATGGATTGAAATGGTCCAGGGTCTCCTGCCTGAGTAAGGGGTTGGACTAGAAGACCTCTAAGATCCCTTCCAGCTCTATTCTCATGGATGGATGAGTGGATGGGTGGATGGATGGATGGATGGATTGAAGTGGTCTGGGGTCTCCTGCCTGAGCAGGCGGTTGGACTAGTTGACCTCCAAGGCCCCTTCCACCTCTGCCATGGTGAACAAAGGGGGAAGAGGGACGGCTGATCCACCGCCATGTGGAAGGCGAGCCAACGTCTTTTGGAGCGGAGCGCGTCTGGTATGAATCACCAACATGCGTTTCTCTCCAGGCCATCTGCTCCCCGGGTTGAGTTGTTGCGCAACACAGTGGTGCCAAGCTCAGTTGGCGCGAAGGGCGAACACACAGCCAGCCTCCGTGCCCCCCATCCCCAGCACATCCAAATGCAGGAGGATTAGGCCAAGAAATAAGATTTTAAAAAAAGGCACCCCGAGAAAAAGGGAGAAAAAACGGGTGAAGGAGGAGAGATTTTGCTCCCTGTCAGCTGCTGCAGGAAGATATCTTGGCTTGTTGAGATTCAGGATTTAATATTCAGCCAACAAACCGGGCTCAATCCATCAAGTTTTATTACAGCCGCTGACCGGCGAGAGATAAATAAGTGAGGCTCTCTCTCCAAACCCAAACACTGATGGCATAATTAAAGAAAATTACGCCCGCGCTGACGGGGAATTAGATCACGAGTTAATCAAGATGGCCTTCCCGATGATCGGATCTGCGACATGATCGAATTGGATCCGGCTCTCCTAACAAACGCAGCAAGCGGGGGGGGGGGGGGGAGAGAGAGATTTTTACGGGAGAGACGGAGGACGGTCAGATTGGAGAGGAGAAAACAAGGATAAAACTCACGGATGCGCCAAAAGAGAGCGGCCATAATTAAACCTAGAGAGACTCGGTGAAAAAGCTGGACTGATCCGGAGAATGTTTCTGGCTGGCTCTTCTTAGGCCCTTCCCTTAAATCTGCCTCTGAGATGTTAAAATGTGCTAAGCGGGATGAGTGGCGTTGGGCGCATCGATGTGCTTGAGATGTGAAAGGTTGCACTCTTAAGGTATATTTGGCGTAAAATAGGAGGATAGGATAGGATAGAAAATAATAATGAAATAGAATAGAATAGAATAGAATAGAAAAGAAAAGAATAGAAAAGAATAATAGAATAGAAAAGAATAGAATAGAAAAGAATAGAATAGAAAAGAAAAGAATAGAAAAGAATAGAATAGAATAGAATAGAATAGAATAGAAAAGAAAAGAATAGAATAGAATAGAATAGAATAGAAAAAGAAAAGAATAGAATAGAAAAGAATAGAAAAGAATAGAAAAGAATAGAAAAGAAAAGAATAGAAAAGAATAGAAAAGAAAAGAATAGAAAAGAATAGAAAAGAAAAGAATAGAAAAGAATAGAAAAGAATAGAATAGAATAGAATAGAATAGTAATGGAATGGAATGCAGGGGAGGGGAGGAGAATAATGGAATAGAACAGAACGAAATGGAATGGAACAGAAGGGAAGGGAAGAGAAAAGAAGGGAAGAGAAGAATAATGGAATGAAACGGAATGGAATGGAACAGAACAGAAGGGAAGGGAAGGAGAGAGAAAAGAAGGGAAGGGAACAGAAAAGAAGGGAGGGGAAGAGAAGAGGAGAGGAAAAGAGAAGAGGAGAGGAGAAGTGAAGAGAAGAATAATGGAATGAAACGGAATGGAATGGAACACAACAGAACGGAATGGAACGGAAGGGAAGAAAGAAAAGAAAAGAATAATGGAATGGAATGGAATGGAGCAGAACAGAATAGAAATCTCCAATCATAGCTCCTTCCAAATACTTGTTCTGAAAATCATCTAGGCTTCTCATCAGCAGAACATCAGAAGAAGAGTATCTTTTATGGTTCTTGGGTCACCTGAACCATGAGAAGTGAGAAGACTATCCTCCATGGTTCTTGAGAAGACTATCCTTCATTGTTCTTGGGTCACCTGAACGATGAGAAGGAGGTGATACAAGAACCATGAAGGATAGTCTTTTCAAGAACCACGGAGGATAATCTTCTCACTTCTCATGATTCAAGTGACCCTAGAACCATGATGGATGACTATCCATCTTCTGATGTTCTGATATCCTTCTTCTGATGTTCTGCTGATGAGAAGCCTTCTTCTCATCATTTCAGGCGGAACTTCACCTTGGTCTGGCACGTCTACCGGATTGCTGAGTGGCCAACGAATTACTTCCTGGTTTGGGTTGAGCTTCTCTACAGCAAAGTCTTCTTCTCATCGGCAGGAAAAGACCATCCTCCGTGCACCTGGCTGTTAAGTCTGTCGTCCCCTTGTTTTGGTCCCTGATCTCAGCAGGTTTTGAGGGACAGTTAGGGCAGTTGGCAGAAAGACATGACTTCTGCTGACTCCGATCAGCCGAGAAGTCCCCAAGCCGTGTTGTCCACCCTACCTTCAAAGGGAAGGTGGAGATGACGCCTTGCTGCTTTTATTAATAGGAATATTTCCGTCCCGCGGCTCCTGTTGAACGGCTCTCTCCTTCCCCACCGCTTTGGAGATGGAAAACATTACTCCAGAAACACCGAGCAGAGGAGTAAAAATGACAGAAAACCTTCTGCTCGCTCAGCAGAAGAAATTGTTAATTACTTCTCTCGTCATGGATTCCCCAGGAAGGGGCACCGACGGACAAACACAGCCGCACACACAACTGGAGGGGGAGAGCAGAGGTCAGCGAGGCAATTCTGTTGAGGAAAGTCTTCTCCACGGGTGGCGTGAAGGCCCTTCGGCGACCTTCAGAAAAGCAGAGCCCCGGCGTCCTTCTGAGGAGGCACGGTGGCTTTTTCGTCGGGTGAGCCCGCTTGGTGGCCACAACCAGCTGTGAGAGGCAGTTGCTCAAGAAGCCAAGGGGACCTTGGGGAACGTCAAGAGGAACCAGCAAACCATGGGGGTTGTAGAGCGGGAAGGGCATCAGGGCATCAGGGCATCATCTGGTCTGACCGTCTACAGTGTGCCAAAAAATGAAAGTCAACCATCCAGGAGAGGTGGGTGTCCACCTTCTTGAAAGCCTCCAGAGATGGAAGATCCACTCTTTCTGAAGATGATGGTTGGCATGGATGGATGGATGGATGGATGGATGGATGGATGGATGGATCGATGGATGGATCGATCGATGGATCGATGGTTGGGATGGGTGGATGGATGGATGGATGGATGGGTGGGTGGGTGGGTGGGTGGGTGGGTGGGTGGGTGGATATACAGATCCTAACAGACCTACTTTGTGTGAAGAGATGAAGGCCACGCTGGGAAAGTTGTGAAGGCACCAGCTTCACAAACAACATGAGAACATTGTTACAATGGTTGGAAAGCTCTCAGGTCCATCCCTTTGTGTCTCCTAGGGAGGGAGACAGGGAGGGAGGGAAGGAGGGAGGGAGGGAGGAAAGGAGGAGAGGAAGAGGAGAGAAAGGGGATAGAAGAGAAGAGAGAGGAAAGGCAGAAAGGAAGGAGGGAAAGGAGGAGAGGAAGAGGAAGGGGAGGGAAGAGGAGAGAAGAAGAGAAGAGAAAAGAGAGGAAAGGCAGGCAGGAAAGAAGGAAGGAAGGAAGGAAGGAAGGAAGGGAGGGAGGGAGGAAGGAAGGAAGGGAGGAAGGAAGGAAGGAGGGAGGGAAGGAAGGGAGTGCCAGGGTCCCTCAAATCTCCTACTCCGGCAGAGCCCGCAGGAGAGGAAAAGGCACCACCCCCCCTTCTGAGGTCACGTGGGGGGGAGGGAGGGGGGGGGCGAGAGGCCTTTGCTGAAGGTCCAGCTGGGCCCTGGCCATGAAGAGTGGTCACTCAACAGCTTTTCGGGCAGATGTTGCCGGCCGCAGCCTCCTCCGCCGGGCCTGACATCATTATTATTGAATGGCTGGATTAACTCGGGCTCAAAGCAGACCTCCAGGGGAAGGTCCTCCATTAGCCCGGCATTGGGCATTGGCCAAGGGGGAAAGATGGCAGGCCAGCACAGGAGGTGCCGAGTGCGAGGTCTGGACATGGAAACCATGAGAGAAAGAACTTTGGGAATTGACCAAGAGGTGGAGGATGGTGAATGTGCTGGGTCTTCTCTGAACTTGGTGGGTTTCTTGCAGACATTTCATGACCCAACTAGGGAATGTCATCAGGGCTAGAAGGGAAGAGAAGGAAGAGAAGGAGGAAGAGGAGGAAGAGTAAAAGGAGGAGGAGGAGGGGGGAGGAGGAGGAGGAGGAGAAGAGAAGGATAAGGAGGAAGGGGAAGAAAGGTAGAAGGAGGAGGAAGAGGAGGAGGAGGAAGAGAAGGAAAAGGAGGAGGAAGAGAAGGAGGAAAAGGAGGGGGAAGAAGAAGAAAAAGAAAAGGAGGAGAAGGAGGACAAAGAGAAGGAGAATTGAAGGAGGAGGAGGAAGAGGAGGAGGAGGAGGAAGAAGAGAAGGAGGACTGTATGTCCCCTGGTGCTCTCTGAACTTGGTGGTTTTCTTGCAGACATTTCATGACCCAACTAGGGAACATCATCAGGGCTAGAAGGGAAGAGAAGGAAGAGGAGGAGGAAGAGGAGGAAGAGTAAAAGGAGGAGGAGGAGGGGGAGGAGGAGGAGGAGGGGGGGAGGAGGAGGAGGAGGAGGAGGAGGAGGAAGAGGAAGAGGAAGAGGAAGAGGAAGAGGAGGAAGAGGACTGTGGGGTCCCTGGTGCTCTCTGAACCTGGTGGGTTTCCTTGCAGGCATTCATGACCCAACTAGGGAACGCCATCATTGCTAGAACATCCACCGTGGTTATAAGTCCGAGGACTACCTGCAAGGGGAGCTGTTGAAAGCCAAATCTCCTGCTTTATGCAAGGGGCTGGACTAGAAGACCTCCGGGGCCCCTTCCAGCCCCAGGATTCTCTGTTGGCTTGAAGGAAGCGCTGGGGGAGAGGGCAGACGGAAGGACTTCCCTCCATCCCTGGAGTTTTTCAAGGAGGGGCTGGGCAGCCATGTGTCCGGCACGGTCAAGGGTCTCCTGCTTGTGCCAGGGGTTGGACTGGATGACCTCCGAGGTCCCTTCCGACTCGGATATTCTGCTAGGAAATGTCGCCTATCCTCTGAGCAGCATCTCTGAGCCCTCTCACCTGGGAGCTCCAGAAAAAGGCCCTTTCCTGATCATCCCAAACGCTCCCCAGGTGTTTCTGCTGCCAGAACCTGCGTGGGTGGGACCATCCCCCTTCTCCCCCTGCATCCGTCTGCGTTGCCAGGGGCAACCGAGCTCCCGAAGGTTTGGTACCCACGGAACGTTCTCCAAGGGTTTTTTTTCTCAAGAGGGGAATGGGGAACGAGGCGACCCAGCGAGTCCTCGGTTTACGGACGCAAGGGAGCCAGGAATTGCAGCCGTAAGTTGTGCTGGTCATTAAGCGAGTCGCTGTGGGAACATGCCCCCCCCTCTTTTTTTGGTAGTGGTCGTTAGACAAATGCCTGCGGTTGTAAAACAAACACCACAGTCACTAAGCGGACAGTTGTAAGTTGAGGACTTCCTCAACTGAACTAAGTCCAGTTTGGAATCATTCAAGGAAGGGAGGTTGGAAGGGAGGGAGGGAGGAAGGGAGGGAGGGAGGCAGGAAAGAGAAGGAAAGGGAGGGAGGAAGGAAAGGAAGGAAGGAAGGAAGGGAGGGAGGGAGGGAGGGAGGGAGGAAGGAAAGGAAGGAAGGAAAGGAAGGAAGGAAGGAAAGGAAGGAAGGAAGGAAAGGACAGAAGAAGGGGAAGGAAGGGGAGGGAGGGAGGGAGGGAGGAAGGAAGGAAAGAAGAAAGAAAGAAAGAAAAGGAAGGAATGAAGGGAAGGACAGAAGGAGGGGAAGGAAGGGGAGGGAGAGAGGAAGAAAGGAAGGAAGGAAGGAAAGAAAGGAAGGAAGGGAAAGACAAAGGAGGGAAAGGAAGGGGAGGAAAGTAAAGAAAAGAAGGAAGGGAGGGAGGAAGAAAGAAAGAAAGAAAAAAGAAAGAAAGGAAGGAAGGAAAAGGAAGGAAAGGGAAGGATAGAAGATGGGGAAGGAAGGGGAGGGAGGGAGGAAGGAAGGAAAGAAAGGAAGGAAGGAAAGAAAGGAAGGAAGGGAAGGACAGAAGGAGGGAAAGGAAGGGGAGGAAGGAAGGAAGGAAGGAAAGAAAGGAAGGAAGGAAAGAAAGGAAGGAAGGGAAAGACAAAGGAGGGAAAGGAAGGGGAGGAAAGTAAAGAAAAGAAGGAAGGAAGGGAGGAAGAAAGAAAGAAAAAGAAAGGAAGAAAGAAAGGAAGGGAAGGACAGAAGGAGGGAAAGGTAGAAGAGGAAGGAAGGAAAGAAGGAAGGGGAAGGACAGAAGGAAGGAGAGAAAGGCAGGGAGGACAAGAAAGAAAGAGAAGGACAGAGAGGAGAAGGAATGAAGGAAAGAGAGGGAAATGGAAAGGAAAATTGCCTGGCTTTTCACCTTATCCATCCCTCCTTCTCCTCGTTCCTTTCACCTCCTCCGCACTGATGGGGCCAAACCCACCTTTGAGCCAAGTGGGGGACCCTCCCTTCCCCCTCCCTCCCCGGGGAGCCAGAGACACAGGGGAGGGGGGGAGGAATCCATCCCTCCTTCCCTGCCCAAATCCCAGGACTCGGAGGAACTGATTCCCCACTTGAGGGATCCATTGATCCCTTCCGATCCCCAGCAGGCCCCTCCGATAAAACCCAGGGATCAGGCAGGCTCCCTCCAGCCTTCCTGGCCCGAATAAAATCAGTTTATTTTTCTCTTTTTCTTTCCCGGGGGGGGGGGGGACGTCTTCAAACGCGGACCGATTGCCCGCTGGGCAAAAGGAAAATGTTGCTTTTTAAAAATAATAAAAATAATAAGGGTGTTTTTTTTTTTCTTGCTCTCCGACTCAATTTGGGGGTCTGGATTTTGCGAGGGGGGGGGATGAACATTCGGAAGGCTGCAGAGCGGTGGGGGACGGGTGGATTACACGACAGAAGGGATTAGAAGCCAGGGGGAAAATCCTCTCCTCCTTATTTGGGATTAAAATTATCTAAATTGTGCCACGAACCAAACTTTCCATCAGTCTCAGAAATGTCGAGCGGATCCTTTCCGGGGGCTAATTATCCAATTTAAAAAAAAAAGACACCACTTGACAATCTCTCTTCTTTTTTTTTTAAGTGCATGTAGTTCCTCAACTTACGACCACAGTCGGGTCCAAAATTCCCGCCGCCAAGTGGGACAGTTGTATGCCCCGTTTCACGACCTTTCCTGCCACCGTCGTTATGTGAATCGCTGCAGCCCTTGAGTAAATAACACTTGCTGTTAAGTGAATCTGGTTTTCCCCATTGGCTTTGGTCGCGAAAGAGGATCAGTGCGGCCGTCATAAACAGGGATCGGTTGCCCAACGGTTGCCCAACGTCTGGATTCTGTCTCCCGTGGCTACACAGAGAATGCTGCAGTGGTCATAAGTGTGGAAAATGGTCAGAAGTCACTTTTTCACTGCCGTCGTAAGTTTGGACCGTCGCTAAATGAACGGTTGTAAGTCAAGGACTATCTGCAAGAATGAGCCAAGGAGGAATGACTCTTTGGAAGGACGGGAAGCATTTAAGAGGAGACATGGAAAAGGTTGCCCAACAACAGAGCTGAATCGAAGAGGATAGCAGAGTCGGAATGGACCTTGGAGGTCTTCTAGTCCAACCCCCTGCTTAGGCAGGAACCCCTCTACCCATTTCAAATGGTCATCCAATCTCCTCTTAAAAACTTCCATTCTTGGAGCAATCACAACTTCTGGACATCTCTGGATCTCAAAGCACCCCAGAAACAACACCGATTATTTGAAGGAATGGGCCGTTTGAAAAGAAGACGCCGCGAGAAAGTGAAATTGACAGATACACAAAAACCACTAAAAATAAACCAACAACCAGCAAACCACAGAAACTGATCGATTCACCAAACCCCCCGAAATAAAATAAAAAATCAGCCAGAGGGGGAAAAAAACTGAAATTGACAGTTTCACACACAACACAAAGAAAAAAGAATCAGCTACAGAAAATTCCTGAAATTGACAGATTCCTGCAAAGGAGACAAATTCACCACACACAAACAAAGGAAGAAGCCAGAGGAAAGAAAGCAAAATTGACACAACGACGACATTGAAAACCGAAACCTACGGCGTTGCCATCTCTGGACAAAATGTCCCTGCTTGGAGAAGGTGGATGGACTCACAAAAGAGACTCCTCAGAAACTAACCAAGTCACGGCTGGAATGAACCAGCTTACGGATGGGATGACCAACGCCTGAGAAGATCAGGGACTTCGCCTAGCAACTCTCTGGAGGTCCAGAGATGAACCAAGGGATGTCACCAGAAGAGGTGTGGCCCAAACCTCTCGAGGTGGCCGTTAAGGGTAGAGGTGGGAGCAGAAGGCCTCTTGGAACTTCTGGGTCCCCATTTGACCTCTACAAACCTCAAAGATGGTGAGATCTCAGCCTGCTGAGGCACCATGGGACCCATCAGAGGTGGGATGGAGACCCCCATCCATGTCATTCCTGCCTACCAAGTAGCCTCCACCGAAAACAACACAGCCAAGGAGACCCCGAGAACATCGGTGGAGGCCACCAAGAAAAGTAAGGACACCTACCTGTAGTATCTCCGGACATTTTAGGTGGTGGTGGTGGAGGAGCTTCCGCTTTTTTTCCGGCTACCCCCGGATGTCGCAGGGGGCAGCAGCGTGCTGACGGGGTGGTTCTTCGGTGCCCCGAACCCTTGGCCGAGTCCTTTGAACTGTACGGTGGTAGAAGCCGTAGTCGTGGTGGAGATCGTGGTCGTCGTAGTCATACCGCTGGTCACCCGTTCGAAAACCGAGGTGGCAGGGCCATTGTAAATCCCAGGGAAGGTGCTGGTCTCCAGAGCTTCCAAGGGGCTGCTGGAACCCCACACGATGACCTCCGTCTCCATCGTTGGCTTGCTGTTGGCTCGGAGATACCTTTTCCGCCGTTTCAAGTAAGCCTGGGAGATGGTCCTCCTGTCCGTCAACGTAGGGTTGGATTTCACGCGGGCGAGCGGCGGCGTCCGCCGGCTTTCCCACCAAAGGTCAGCCACGTTGTGCAACCTTTGGAGATGGGACAAGTCGGGCCGTTGCCCGTCGGAGAGTTCCAAGTAGTCCAGGCTGGTTGGAGGTCCGAGCCTCCTGGCTGGCGGTCCATATCTAAAGCTCCATAAAAGATGGTGAGGGAATCCATGCCAGCGGGCGGGTCTCTGCAAAAAGTGGTGCCGGTGGTCTCGGCCCAAAGACGCACAAGAGGAGACTTCCATGGCGAGTCGGAACATGGCTATTAAAATCCACGCGTGGCTTGGCACAGGAGAAGCTGACCTGAGGAGGGAGAGAGAAGTGGGTTAGATACGGGCGCCCGTGAAGCCAAACATCTCAAGATGGTTTGTAGGACAACCTCGGGTGAGGTTTCCCTCAGTAACCAGGTCAACCAGATTTCCAACCCTTGGCCAGCTGACCTCCTCACCCAACCCCAGGTCCAAAATAAGCAGGAACCTCAAAGAGGTTCTCCTCTGATTTTCCGTGTCTTCCCCTGGTGTCCCTATCCTTCTTCTCTTTGAACATCCTTATTTCGCGTTCTAGAATACGAACCTTCTAAACTACAATGCACTCTTCTTTTGACAACCCCTTACTATAACCCTAGTTGCTAGAACTAGTTAGGATAACACACACACACGACCCTCGTGCCTACGGACCAGCGTTGAGATGGCTTCATCCGACCTCGCCTTCTGTCAAGTTCCCTCTCCGACACCTTCTCCCAGAACGTCATTGTCAGCAGAGCCCTCTCCGAGGCCCCCCTTGGGCAAGCGTTTCAACTCCTTCCTCCGTTCTCACGACCAACTCTTGATCGCCTCCGAGAAATTGCAGAAATCCTCAGCACAGAAGGTTCTGTGCGGAGGCCTCCTGACCTCCCTCCTACACTCCTCCACGGCGGGAGCACCAAACCACGTTCCTTTGGAAACAGGCTGCGTTTCTCGCGCCTTCCACATCCACCGGCTCGTTTTGTTATCTGACGGAGTGAGGACTCCATGAAAACATTCCCTGAGAGGGGGGAGAACCTGTTCTAGCAGATGGACCGAGATGGATCAACGCTTCCACAGGTCCAGCTACTCCTGAATGGGGCTTCTGCTCTAGGACCCGAAGGCCAGGCCTGTCGACGTAGGTGGAGAAGGGAGAAGACAACCTTTACTAAATGGGGAGAACGTCTTGTGAGGATCTTCACCCATCGTTATAAACATACATGCAATTCGGAGTTGAAGGGAGAGTGGAGCAGTTTTTCTGTCTTTCTGGAGGTGGTGGGTAAAACGGGCGTGCTTCACTTAACAACCGGCGCGGCTTAGCCGGGGAAATTCTGGTTCCAGTTGCGGTTGTAAGTGGAGGACTCCGTAAACGCAAACTCCGTGTTTGCATTGAACGGCCTTTGCCTCCACCATCCGCTGAAGGGCTACAGAGGGAGGAGGAGGAGGAGGAGGAGGAGGAGGAGGAAGGAGGAGGAGGAAGGAGGAGGAAGGAGTTACTCTTTGGAGGAGAAACTGCCTGCTTGGTTCTTGAAGGTGTTTGTGTGACACCATCTTCTTCCTCCCCTCTTCTTTCCTCCATCTCCTTCTTTCACTCTCCTCCTCTTCCTCCTTCTCTTCCTTCATCTCCTCCTCCTCTTTCACTCCTCCTCCTCTTCCCCCTCTTTCTCCTCCTTTTTCCTCTTCCTTCTCTTTCTCCTCCTGTTCCTCCTCCTTCTCTTCCTCCTCTCACTCCTCCTCCTCCATCTCCTCTTCCTCTCCTCCTTCCCCCTCTTCTTTCTCCTTCTCCTCTTCCTTGTCCTTCTCTTTCTCCTACTGTGCCTCCTCCTCCTCCTCCATCTCCTCCTTTATCCTTCTCCTTCATCTCCTTCTCCTCTTCCTTGCCCTTCTTCCTCCTCCTTCTCTTCCTCCTCTACCTCTTCCTCCTCCTTCATCTCCTCTTCCTCTTCTCCTTCCCCTCTTCTTTCTCCTTCTCCTCTTCCTTGTCCTTCTTCCTCCTCCTTCTCTTCCTCCTCTACCTCTTCCTCCTCCTTCATCTCCTCTTCCTCTTCTCCTTCCCCTCTTCTTTCTCCTTCTCCTCTTCCTTGCCCTTCTCTTTCTCGTAAGTCGGGGACTCCCTTTGAAAGCTGCCCCATGGCTGCAAGAGAAGCAAGGGCGCTGGGATTGTGACTGTATGCCTCTCACACTGTGCGGGTGTGTGTCTCCTGCCCCCACCCACTCTCACCACACACTCCCAGGAGAGAAATCTTCAGATGGCCTGAAGTGAGGGAGATGTGGTTTGGATCAGAGTTTGACATGCCGTGATAAATGACAAGCCAGTTTTAAGGACACGACTCGGTTTCAGCTGCTCTGCAGAAGCCGGATCTGCTGACTTTCACCTGGCGGGGGCCCCAGGATCCCTGCGGACGTGACTCAGTTCGTTCCCCCCCCCACCGTTTTGCAAGTCCTTTGATGACCTCAACGCCAGAGCCTGCCTGGATAGATAGATAGATAGATAGATAGATGGGTGGGTGGGTGGGTGGGTGGGTGGGTGGGTGGGTGGGTGGGTAGGTAGATAGATAGATAGATAGATAGATAGATAGATAGATAGATAGATAGATAGATAGATAGATAGATAGAGATCGATAAATAGATAGATAGATAGATAGATAGATAGATAGATAGATAGATAGATAGATAGATAGATAGATATGAGAGTGGATAGATGTAGATGGACAGATAGACAGAAAGCTAGAGGAAAAATAGAAAAGACAGCTATAGAGAAAAAAGAGAAAAACAATTATCTCTCTTTTATCTGTCACTGTCTACCTACTTATCTACCTATCTATCCCTCTATCTTTCTATCGTTCTCTCTCTCTCTCTCTCATCTCCCACTCTGTATCTTTCTCTATCTGCTGCCTTATTTATCTACCTCTCCCTCTACTTTATCTATATCCCTTTATCTATCTATCGATAGATCAATCAATAAATACAGATAGATATAGATAGATACAGAGATTGAGAGAGACAGACATAGATAGATAGATAGATAGAGATAGATAGATAGATAGATAGATAGATAGATAGATAGACAGACAGACAGATAGATAGATGATAGATACAGAAATAGATACAGAGATCGAGACAGACAGATATAGATAGATAGATAGATAGATAGATAGATAGATAGATAGATAGATAGACAGACAGACAGACAGACAGACAGAGATACAGAGATCGAGAGAGACAGAGATAGATAGATAGATAGATAGATAGATGGATGGATGGATGGATGGATGGATGGATGGATGGATGGATGGATGGATGGATAGATAGATAGATAGATAGATGATAGATATAGATAGATAGATAGATAGATAGATAGATAGATAGATAGATAGTAGATAGATAGATAGATAGATAGATATGGAGGGAGGGAGGGAGGGAGGGAGGGAGGGATGATAGGTAGGTGGGAGGCCAACTGTCCCATTGATTCAAACCAAATTGTCTGGGTCATCTGGAGTTTCTGATTTGAGCCTCTGATCTGAATGCGGGAGAGTTTTATCTGCTGATCTCCTTGCAGGTTTCTGGCCCATCCTGGGGTGGCCTCTGTCCCCCATTTGCAAAATCGGGGGCTGCTCGGCCCCCTGTTCAACTGGCAAAAGCCCCCCCCCCGCCATGCCGGTCAGGCAATTGGAGATGAGCCCCCCCCCCTCCCCACTCGGACTGCCCCGTCCAATGGAGACGGTCCCAATTGAGGGTCCTCCACAGAAGCTGTTGTGAGCCAGGTCCTGGTTGGTGTCGGTGTCCGAGGGGGCGCAGAGACACGTGAGTGATGCGCTCAGGCACATCGGAGGCGCGTGGGGGGAATTTGCAGTTGTCTAGGCAACACAGCACTCCTCGTTTTGCAAGACTCACGAGGCATTTGTGTGTTCCCGGAGCTGAGCCTAGAGGCACAACAACACAAAAGGGACTGAGAGGGAGGCCCCTCCACATCCCCCGGGGACGCTTGGGACTCTCTTCAATCAGGAAACTTTCTATTTTCCCTTTAATTTTCAACTTGAAATTCCCTGGCTTTGGATGAAAGCAAGGCTCCTTTACAAGGGAAGTCCCCCCCCCCACCTCTCTTTCTCTCTTTCCCTTTCTCTCTCCATCTTTCTCTTTCTTACTCTTTCTCTCCCTTTCTCTCTTTCTCTCCCTTTCTCGAGCCAAGGTGGCGCAGTGGTTAAATGCAGCACTGCAAGCTACTGCTAGATCAGCAGGTCAGCGGTTCAAATCTCACCGGCTCAGGGTTGACTCAGCCTTCCATCCTTCCGAGGTGGGTAAAATGAGGACCCGGATTGTTGGGGGCAATATGCTGACTCTCTGTAAACCGCTTAGAGAGGCCTGAAAGCCCTATGAAGCGGTATATAAGTCTACTGCTATTGCTATTGCTATTGCTCTCCTTTCTCACTCTCTCTTTCTCTCTCTCTTTCTCATTCTTTGTCTTATTCTCTCTTTCCCTCTCTCTTTCTTACTCTTTCTCTCCTTTTCTTCTTTCTCACGCTCTCTTCTTTCTCCTCTCTCTTTCTTACTCTTTCTCTCCCTTTCTCACTCTCTCTCTCTTTCTTTCTTACTTTCTCTCTCTCCTCTCTTTCTTTTGCTTTCTCTTTCTCTCTCTTTCCTTCTCTCTCTGTCTTACTTTTTCTCTCCCTTTCTCTTCTTCTCACTCTCTTCTTTCTCTCTCCTCTCTCTTTCTCTCTTTACTTTCTCTCTCCTCTTTCCTTCCCTCTTTCTTACTCTTTCTCTCCTTTCTCTTCTTTCTCACTCTCTTCTTTCTCTCCCTTTCTCTCTCTCTTTCTTACTTTCTCTCTCTCTCTTTCTCTCTCTGTCTTGCTTTCTCTCTCTCTCTTTCCTTCTCTCTTTCTTACTCTCTCTCTCTCTTCTTTCTCACTCTCTCTCCTTTCCCTCTCCTCCCTCTCCCTCCCCCCCTCTCTCTAAGTAAGAGACCGTTGTTAAGTGAGTTGTGCCCCATTTTATGACCTTTCAGGCCACTGTTGTTAAGTGAATCACCGCCGTGACTAAGTGGGGAATAATGCTGTTAAGTGAATCCGGGTTCCCCCCGTTGACTTTGCTGGTCAGAAGGTCTCAGAAAGGGGGATCACGTGACCAGGGACAAGGCGACCGTCGTAAATACGAGTCAATGGCCAAGCGTCTGAGGTTGGAGGGCATGACCCTGGGGGGGAGGGGAGGCTGAAAAGGTCCCACGGGGTGAAATGGTTTCTTAAGTCATGGTTTTTTTCAGGGCCCTTGTAACTTCGGTCACTAAATGAGTCATTGTAAGTCAGGGACCACAAATGGAATGGTTAACCTCCGTTGTTTCCCAGGCAGCGAGAAACAAGAGCGACGCAAATGAAGGTTTGTGGCGCGGGAGACAATTTTCTGTTGTAAATTGCTCTGGCGGGGAGAACATGGTGTTTCTGCCTCTTTGTCTCCTCCAGGACCACAACAGACAAACGCGGTGATTTTTCCCAGCCCTTCACAGCAGGCAACTTGCACAAGGGCGACTTTTGGGTAGATGGAAACAGGGGCAGAGGAGGGGGGATCTGTCCGCCTTCGGGTGGCTCTCTAACCGGATCGGCTTCTAAGCGCTGGGCCCCCTGGGATCCACCCGAGGGCTCAGCCTCGGGGGCCCCTAAGCAT
>NW_028261478.1:22500-32330 GCF_051295495.1 Thamnophis sirtalis
GTAGATAGTCTCCTCCTCTTCATCCCCTCCACAAACCCCACTCCCTTTTAGCCCTGATGATGTCACCTAACTGGGTCATGAGATGTCTACCAGAAAGCCACCAAGCTCAGGGACCTCCTCATTCTCTGTTTTTCATCAATCCTACATTGAAAACTCTCCTTTTTATAAAGTTCGCTCCCCCCCTGCAGCCATCTCCGGGATTGGGCGGCCTATAAACCATACAAATAAAATAAATAAATAAATAAAATAAAATCTACTTTAGATGACCATTTAGCTCATCCTCTGCGAAAGACGGTGGCTTGACTTGTGCCAAAGTCCAACCTTTGTCCAGAGAGAGGGAAACGGTAGAAGATCCGTGGGAAACCTGGGTAGAAGGAGACCCTCCCCCACTGTGGGAGGACGTCAAGAGTCAAGAGTGGACGGGGAGGGGACATCGTGGCTGTCTGGCACCCCAAGGATGCTGGCTTCGTAGGCCGGAGGGGAGCAGGAAGGGGGCCCAGGCAGTTGGGTTTAGCTGGCTCAGGCGGAAGCGGCTTAATGGAGAAGAGATCGTCCATTACGCAAGCAGCAGGATGGAAATCGAAGCCACAGGGAGACCATCTCTCCATCTGCCAGGGCAACGGACCAACAGCAGAGACGCAGGAATTAGGTTGGAGAAAATCAGACAAACTCCATGCCTTAGAAACCAGGATTCAAGGTGAATCTAGGTCTGTTGGTTAGGCTGGGCCCATAACTCCCGAGTCTCTCTTGAGAGCGGGCGGCATACAAAATTTAATAATAAATAAAATAAAGCTTCATGCCAGAAGGTTGTGACATTCTAAAAAAGATGGTAAGGTGGGTTTTCAGAGGCATCTCAAAAAGCCTCCAGAGATACCCAAATGAAAATTAAAGGAGGGTGGGATTAACTTTGCGTCTTCCTTTGAATACTTTCTGAGTAGAAGTGGGGATGGGCTTGCAGATCTGAGATGGGCGCAAATCAGACGAAATCGACGCGCCTGACAAACCAGGATTGAGGTTGGATCTGGGTCTGTTGACCAGGCAAAGTCCATAACTCCTCACGTTTCATGGCCAGAATTTCAGCAGGCCCACATCTAGGAGATGATAAGGTGGCCTGAAGGAGGCATCTCAAGAAGCCTTCAGAGATGTCCGTCGGCCCGAATGGAAATTAAAGGAGGAAGGGATCTAACATTAACCAGCATCGTCCTGAGCCGTCTCGTCGGAAGTCACGATCCAATTTTCACCGTGAGCTCTCCTGGGATCGTGAGCGTGGCTGGAGGTTGACGTTGTGCGAGATTTCGGAGAACGTGTCAATACTGAACAAGTCACAAGTTGGGGTGGCGAGAGAGAGAGAGAGAGAGATCTCCGGGGAGAAGGAAGTTTGCGTCAATCACTTGGCATTGGCGAAGTCACAAGCTTTCGGGCAGCTGTAAAATTCCACATCCATGAATTCAACAATTGTGTTTCAAACACAAAGGCTGTTTCGGGAGATTGTTTTTTTTAAAAGCGGGTCCCCGACTTATGACCAAAATTGAGTCTCCAAAGCGCACGTCGTTAAACGGGGAAATTTGTCGAGCGGGTTTTTTACCCCGTTTTCCTCGCTACGCTTGTTAAGCGAGTCACAGGAGCTGCTAAACGAGTAACACGGTCGTTAAGTGAGCCTCGCTTCCCCGCCGACTTTGCTTTTCAGAAGGTCACAAAAAGGGGATCACGCCTCCGCCCCCCCCCGCGGCAATGTGACCGTCATAAATGTGAGTCAGCTGTCCAGCATTCAAATATAAATCGCGTCTCCACGGGGAGATTACAAGAGTGAAAAAAATGGGTCCTTTTTTCCAGTGCTGTTGTAACTTTGGTCACAGAGTTGGAAGGGGCCTTGTAGGTCATCTAGTCCAACCCCCGCCAAGTCACTAAATGAAATGTTGCAAGTTGAGGACTAGCTGAATCCCACAACGCCGCAGGGCTTAATTTTTTCCCCACATATGGTGGCATATAATGAACTTTTATTCCGCTTTAAGAAGATTTTGTGTGGACCTCCGAACGACACACAGGCGCCTGTTTCATTTTAATTCAGGTTTTTTCTTCGGTTCTTGGGGACATGAAAAGTCCAGGAATGAACCCCGACAAGGACGTGACCCGGATTCTCCCAGGGGGTTCCGAAGACAATCAGGAAATGAAAGGACTTCTCCACCCTGCATTTCTCGCTTGAAAACCGCTGGAGGAGTTTTACATCAAATTATCCTGGCCGATTCCAAAATGGGTTGAGCGGATCTTGATTTCAGGTAAAGGTGGAAGAATAATAATAATAAAAAAAGAATTCAGATCAAGGTCAATCTCTGGTGATATCAAGGGAGGAATCTCGACAGACGAATAAGGAAGCGGTTTGCTGTGACTTTTCTCCAGGCTGTTTCTTTAGACTTCCAAATCTACCCTCGGAGTATCAGAATCCTAGGGTTGGGAGGGCCCTTAGAGGTCTTCTAGTCCAACCCCCTGCTCAAGCCGGAGACCTTCTCTACCACCCCAGGCAAATGGCTCTCTCCAATATCTCCTTGAAGGCCTTCAACGATGGAGCACAGCAACTTCTGAAGGAAAACCCTTCCACTAATTAATTGGCCTGCGATCACCCCATAACAGAGTTGGGAGGTCCCTTAGAGGTCTTCTAGTCCAACCACCTGCTCAAGCCGGAGACCTTCTCTACCACCCCAGGCAAATGGCTCTCTCCAATATCTCCTTGAAGGCCTTCAACGATGGAGCACAGCAACCTCTGAAGGAAAACCCTTCCACGAATTAATTGACCTGCGATCACGCCATAACAGAGTTGGGAGGTCCCTTAGAGGTCTTCTAGTCCAACCACCTGCTCAAGCCGGAGACCTTCTCTACCACTCCAGGCAAATGGCTCTCTCCACTCTCTTCTTGAAGGCCTTTCAACGATGGAGCACAGCAACTTCTGAAGGAAAACCCTTCCACTAATTAATTGGCCTGCGATCACGCCATAACAGAGTTGGGAGGGCCCTTGGAGGTCTTCTAGTCCAACCCCCTGCTCAAGCAGAGGGCCGTACACCCCGTCTAAGTCTCGTCTTGAAGACCTCCACTGTGGACCACTGCCAGGTTCTGGAGGCAAGTCATCCCACTGGCTAATTGTTCTCAACTCCCCAAAGGTCTCCTTAAGTTGGAGGTTGGGTGATGGATCTCTCCCTCCCTCCGTTGCGTCTTCGGGTGCTCTGGAGAAATAGGTTAACCCCCCTCTCCTCTATGGCAGACCCTCCAGTACTGGAAGACAGTGATCATGTCCATCCTCGAGGAACAGGATGGGTCAGGGTCTCCTGCTTGAGCAGGGGGCTGGACTAGAAGGCCTCCAAGGCCCAACTCTCTTGTTCTCTTATTCTGTCCTCTCACATCAACCAATGAGAGGAAGGGCTTCCCTCCAGAGGTTGTGGGAGCTCCATCACTGAGCCGCCATTGGTCTGGAAGGGCACAGGGTCTCCTGCCTCCAGCAGGGGGCTGGACTAGAAGGCCTCCCGGTTCCCTTCCAACCGCAGAATTCTACCCGTGGCTTCTGAGGATGAGAATCCTCCTGATCCCTCCCTAGCACTCGTCTGCGAGGGGTCCTGGAATCCCGGGGGGATTGAATGTGTGAAGCAGGTGCACATTTCAGGAGAGACAGGGTGGCCTTGTTCCCACCAGACGCGGTTTGAACGGTGGAGAGGCAGGGGGAGGGAGGGGTCTGGCCTTCGATCCCATGAAAACCCCCACTGTCTGTGTGTCCGTCCGTCCCCGTCCCCCCCCCCCGGGACAAGGCGGCCAGTGTTTTTGGGGAGATCCTTCAGGAGGAAGGGCCCGTTCCAAGCAGGGGTGTGGCAACACGAGAGAGAGAGAGAGAAAGAAAGAAAGAGAGAGAGAGAGAGAAAAGAGAGAGAGACTAGTTAGTATGTATGACGGTAAGGAGAGAAGGATGTGTCTCACAGGCCCGTTGGGCATAAATGGTGGTTGTGGTGTAGTTTGTGGGTCTTTGTGCCAAGGGAGCCGGGCGAGGGCTTGCAGGCACCCTAAACAGATGGGCCTGGAACGATCCGCTGGGAATCAAACAGGAGTTTGGGACTTTAAGGCAGAATTTACTGAACGTTGTCTCTTTAAGAGGGGTGGACTTCAACTCCCAGAATCCCCCAGCTCTGCAGTCGGGTTATGACCTGTCGGCAAGCTCAGAGAGCACCAAGGAAGCCACAGTCCTTCCCCTTCCCCCTTTTCCTCCTCCCTCCTCCTCCTCTCCTCCTCTGCCAATCCCACTCTCTTCTAGCACTGATGATGGTGCCTAGTTTGGTCACGAAATGTCTGCAAGAAACAGCCAGCACCAAAGACATCACAGTCCTCCTCCTTCCTCTCCTCCTCCCTCCACCCTCTCCTCCTCCACCTTCCTCTTCCCTATCTTCCTCCTCCTTCCACTCTTCCTCCTTCTCCTCCTTTCTTCTCCTCCTCCTCTCCTCTCTTCCTCTTTCTCCCCTCTTTCTCCTCCTCCACCTTCCTCTTCCCTATCTTCCTCCTCCTTCCTCTCTTCCTCCTCCTCTTTCTCCTCCTCCACCTTCCTCTTCCCTATCTTCCTCCTCCTTCCTCTCTTCCTCCTCCTCTTTCTCCTCCTCCTTTCTCCTCCTCCTCCTTCCTCTCTTCCTCCTCTTTCTCCTCCTTCACCTTCCTCTTCCCTATCTTCTTCCTCTTCCACTCTTCCTCCTTCTCCTCCTCCTCCTTCTCCTCCTCCTCCTTCCTCTCTTCCTCCTCTTTCTCCTCCTTCCTCTTCCTCTTCCCTCTCTCTCCTCCACCCTCTTTTCTCCTCCTCCTTTCTTCTCCTCCCTCTCTTTCCCCTTCTTCTCCTTTCTCCTCCTGCTCCTTCCTCTCTTCTTCCTCCTCCTCCTCTTTCTCCTCCTCCTCCCTCTCTTCCTCCTTTCCCTCCTGCTCCTTCCTCTCTTCTCCTCCTCCCTGCAACACCCTTTCCTTCTAGCACTGATGATGCCACCCAGGTTGGTAATAAAATGTCTGCAAGTAAACCCCCAAGTTCAGGGAGCCCCAAGGAGCCCCCAAAGTATGAATATTAAACAAAACTGAACGAAAGCGAAGCTCCCCTCCGATGACGCTTCTGGCATAAAGTTCAAGAAAAACCAAATCTTTTTTACGGCATTCGCTTCCTCTCATCCCAAGAAGCCTCTTCAGCATCCATTAAGAAACCCCCGGTTAATCAGTAGGAAGTTAGCCAACTCTTTAATTCAATTGCCCATCCTTATTATCTTCCTTTTTTTCTTTAATTGTCTTTTTTAAAAGGTACATTTGCAATGGTCGGAAACACATCTCGGTGCTGTCCGTAATTCGGTGGTTTACAGGCTGCTGCCTCGCCTGGACCCGACTGTGGGAATCAAAGCGGTTTTAATTGAATCGGCTGCCATTGAGACAAGCGGAGGATCTCGGGCAACGAGCAGAAGATTGAAAAACTTAATTAGCAATAAGCTGATCTTCTCCAGGCTTCGCCCTTCTTTTAACCCGCAAATTCCAATGAAAAGGGGGGGGGAAATACAATTATTTGCATTTTTTACAACGAGATGATTCCAGAATGTGTATATATTTTTTCTTCTTCCAGGCTCTGAATAATCCTTTCATCCCGACATTTTCCAAATTTGCTGGGAATTTGAACTTTAAGGGATCGCCATTGTACGGTACAGCAAGTCTGTACAGGTTGCCTCGAGGTGCGACCACAATCCCGTTGCTAAGTGAGACATTTGCAACTACAGGAAGTCCTCGGCTTACAACAGTTCATTTCGTGCCCGAAGTTGCAACGGCACTGGAAAAAAAGAGACTCGGAATCGTTTCTCAGACTTACGACCGATGTAGCATCCCTGTGGTTGTGGAGTCAAAATCCCGACGCTTGGCCGCTGACTCACATTTACGACGGTTGCAGGGCCGGGTGGGGGGGTGACCTTCCGATGAGCAAAGTCCTTGGGGAAGCTGGATTCGCTTAACAACCGTGTGGCTAACCGAACAACCGCCGTGGTTCACTTAATGACCACAGAAGGAAAGGATGCAAAACGGGGCAAAACTCATTTTGCAAGCGTCACCCTTAGCAAGGGACATTTGGGGGGTCCCTCATGGTCATAAGTCGAGGACTTCCTGTATTTTGCAGGAGTGTGTTTTTGTCACGGGAAAGTTGCGGTGTGGAGCGGGTTGGCGTTGCCAAAAAATCCACAACCTTCAGTCTTCCAACCTTAGAATAGAATAGAATAAGAAGAGTTGGAAGGGTCCTTGGAGGTCTTCTAGTCCAGCCCCCTGCCTAGGCCGGAAACCCTACACCACTTCAGACAAATGGCTATGCAACATCTTCTCAAAGACTTCCAGTGTTGGGGCATTCACAACTTCTGGAGGCAAATTCTGTTCCACTGATTGATTGTTCTAATTGTCAGGAAATTTCTCCTCAGTTCTAAGTTGCTTCTCTCCTTGATTAGTTTCCATCCATTGCCCTTCCTTCCTTCCTTCCTTCCTTCCTTCCTTCCTTCCTTCCTTCCTTCCTTCCTTCCTTCCTTCGCTGTTCCACTGATTGATTGTTCTAACTGTCAGGAAATTTCTCCTCAGTTCTAAGTAGCTTCTCTCCTTGATTAGTTTCCACCCATTGCTTCTTGTCCTGCCCTCAGGTGCCTTGGAGAATAGCTTGACTCCCTCTTCTGTGGGGCAACTCCTGAAGATGCTATCTTCTCTAGTCCTTCTTTCTATTAAACAAGACATCCCCAGTTCCTGCAACCGTTCTTCATATGTTTTAGCCTCCAGTCCCCTAATCCTCTTTCTTGCTCTTCTCTGCACTCTTTCTAGAGTCTCCACATCTTTTCTACATCGTGGCGACCAAAACTGGATGCAAAATATTACAAATGCGGCCTTCCCAAGGCCTGATAAAGTGGTATTGTGGGGGCACTTCAGGGGGAAGTGGTTTCTCTGTCCTTCCAGCATCCAAGGAAAGTCCGAGGAGAAAACTCAGGCAATTTCCTGGTTTCCACAGAGGACGAGAAAAGCCGCTCAGCCCCTCACTGCCTCCCCTGCTCAGCCACAGGAATCTCGCTTTTAAACCACGGGAGGTGAAACTGAGCTGGCTCTCTTTTTTTCATTTTTATGTATGTTTCTACAGTCTCCGCAATCAAGAAAATACTGTAAGTGGGAGCATTACAGCAAACCTGGTTTAATACCCTGGAAATGAGCCTAAGAGGAGCATTCGTCTTAGAGCGGGAGATCGGGGGAAGGAAGGAAGGAAGGAAGGAAGGAAGGAAGGAAGGAAGGAAGGAAGGAAGGAAGGAAGGAAGGAAGGAAGGAAGGAAGGAGAGAGAGAGAGAGAGAGAAAGAAAGAAAGAAAGGAAGGAAATGAAGGGAGGAAGGAAGGAGGAGGAGAGAGAGAAAGAAAGAAGGAAGGAAGGAAGGAAGGAAGGAAATGAAGGGAGGGAAGGAAGGAAGGAGGAGAGAGAGAGAGAGAAAGAAGGAAATGAAGGGAGGGAAGGAGAGAGATATATAAAGGAACAGAGGGAAACGAAGGAGAAAGGAAGAGAGAGGAAGAAAGAGAAAGAAGGGAGGGAGGGAGATAGATTTATATAAAGGAACAGAGGGAAAGGAAGGAAGGGGAGGGAGAAATAGAGAAAGTGAAAGAAGGAAGAAAATGAAGGGAGGAAGGAAGGAAGAGAAAAAAGCAAGGGAGGGGAGATAAAGGAAGTAAGAAAGGAAGAGAGGGCAGAGAGAAAGAGAAGGAAGGGAGGGAGGGAGACAGATACATAAAGGAAGGGGAGGGGGAGAGAGAGGAAGTGAAAGAAGGAAGGAAATGGAGGGAGGAAGCAAGGGAGGGAGGGAGATAAAGAAACAGAGGGAAAGGAAGGAGAAAGGAAGAAAGGAAGAAAGAGAAAGAAGGGAAGGAGGGAGATATATTTATATAAAGGAATAGAGGGAAAGGAAGGAAGGGAGAGAGAAGAAAGGAAGGAAATGAAGGGAGGGAGGGAGGAGAAAGGGAAAAGAGGGAGAAGGAAGGAAAGAAGGCTGTGACTCACTTAACAACCAACCCACTTAGCAGCTGAAATTCTGGTTCCCAATTGTGGGGAAAGAGTTTCAGGACCACGGACAGATCCAAATATAGGCGGAATACTCCTTGTTTAACAACTACAGTTGTGACCATGTATTTGGTCGCTAAGTGAAACTCTGACTCCTCATACCATCCTACTCCAACTTTGCAAGCCTGCGAAGGTCCCGCAGGGAGCCTAACCCAGGATCTTTATGCCTAGGCGATTCACACAAACAAACTAGGTTTGCCTGTAAACAATGTACTTTTCTCCCGTTGCAAAAACAGCCGAAAGGAGGGAGGAATGCGAAGAGGCCCTGGGAAAGCAGAATTTAATTTTTCCAAATTCCTGCCAGCGTCGCATCTATAGAAAAAAAAAACCTGCAAGTATTGCCATAGGCTAAAATCCTGGCTTGTTCAAGCTAAGATTGACTGACTGAATCCCAGTTGGCTGGAGGGAGGGCATATCTGATATCAAAAGGGAGCAGGCTCTGTTTGCGAGACCCTCACACGGTGTGTAAACGAAGGAACACAATTCCAAACAAACCTGCAGCTTGGGTGTGCACAGCCCTTTCAGCTGCGAACAATACGGTTCACAAGCCACAATAGACTGTTACCACAACAACACAACAGCAGAAGGGAGGAAGGGAGGAAGAGAGGGAAGGAGGGAGGAAGGAAAAGGGAGGAAGGAGAGGGACAAAGAAAGGAAGGAAGGGAGGAGGGAGGGAGGGAGGGAGGGAGGAAGGAAGGAAGGAAGGAAGGGAGGAAGGAAGGAATAGGGAGGGAGGGAGGAATAGCAATAGCAGACTTATCTACTGCTTCATAGGGCTTTCAGCCCTCTCTAAGCGGTTTACAGAGTCAGCATATCGCCCCCAACAACAATCCGGTCCTCATTTTACCCACCTCGGAAGGATGGAAGGCTGAGTCAACCCTGAGCCGGTGAGATTTGAACCGCTGAACTGCAGATAACAGTCAGCTGAAGTGGCCTGCAGTGCTGCATTTAACCACTGCGCCACCTCGGCTCTTCTCTCGGGAGGGAGAGAAGAAGGAAGAGGGGAGGGGAGGAAGGAAGAGAGGGAAGGAGGGAGGGGGAGGAAGGAAGGGAGGAAGGGGGAGGGAGGGACAAAGAAAGGAAGGAAGGAAGGAGGGAGGGAGGAAGGAAGAGGGAGGGGGGAAGAGAAAAAGGGAGGGAGGGAGGAAGGAAGAGGGAGGGAGGGGAGGAAGGAAGGGAGGGAGGGAAGAAGGAAGGAAGGGGGAAGGGAGGACAAAGAAAGGAAGGAAGGAGGGTGGGAGGAGGGAGGACTGCACAATGCTGTTACTTTAACCCAGAGTTTCTCAACCATGGCAACTTCAAAATGGATGGACTTCAACTCCCAGAACTCCCCAGTCTTGGAGCATTGAAATGTTTTGTTCCATCTCCAGTGCAAACACGGAGTCCCGGAGAGTGGCCGTATATCCTGATTGCCAAAAAAAACAAAACCCACCAATGACACTAATATAGATTTCACCACTAGATGTCGGCAAAGACCAGGCAGGCAAGGAAGTGGAGCTCAACGCTGCCTCTAGTGGCTGGTCCAGTTATTGAGGCCAAACCCCATCAGGTTAATTTACGAGCCAAGCCTTTTGAGTTCCTAATTTATGGAGCCATAAAATCCTGGCTGGAGGCAGGTTCTCCGCAGCCCCCGTGCCAAGCGTTGCGTCTTTTGTTCGAAGTGAAGTGCTTGGCTGGTCTCGGCTGCAGCCAATGGGAGACAAGGGGGGGGGGGCAAAATCGATA
>NW_028261479.1:0-32276 GCF_051295495.1 Thamnophis sirtalis
CGAAATTCTTTTAATCCGACATATCCGCAGCCCGGATAACTCCTCTTCCGGGTTGTCGTTGCAAAAATAAAAGAAATAAAAATGAAAATTTCTATTGCAGGGGCTTTCGGAGGCTAAAATAAAAAATTGAACAGGCTTCTCGTTCGGCCGAGCATTGGTCGTGCGGCTGGAGAGGACCAGATAAGCCGAGCATTGGTCACAAATGGCTTCAGCTTGTTTTAATCTGGACGTGTGGTCCCTTCCTTTTGGGGGGGGCAGGGGGGGAGAAACCACAAAAGACAACTGTTAAAATGATAAATTCAATGAAGCGAGGCTGTGAGGAACAGCCAAAAGCATTGAAAAGGGGGGTGGGGGAGAGAAATTTGTCCAACGGAGGATGGCTCATGAAATAAAATTACTCCTCGGTCAACTACAAACGCCTGCAACTTAAACAACTTAGCAGTAAGAGAGTTGGGAGAGAGACCTTGGAGGTCATCTAGTCCAACCCCCTGCTCGAAGGAGGCCTGCTACAAACCTCTCCATCCTTGCCACCTTGAGGGTAAAATCCAAAGCTTGATTTTATACCCAGGCAATTTTTTTTCCGGATCAAAGCAACCCAATTGATTCCCCTGGAAAATAAAAACATCCTTCTCGGGCGTTTCTATGCAAAAAAAAAAAATGGGAAGATCCGAAAAACACGCATCTCTGATACCAGCCGGCTCTGCCCGGAAATATTTCTTTTCCAGCATTTCAAGAGGGCGACGGGGAGGGAGGTTATTTCCCCCCCCCACTCAAAATTGGAGCCATTTGGCTCAGCCGATGCTCTGCCAGCCAACGGCACCGACCTCATGGCAAGAAATAACTCAACTGGCTTAATTAAAGTGTGCAGATTACGGGGGTTGCATCTCCCAGCCATCCGATCTTCGGAAAGACCCAACGCCTCCCTGAAGCTTCCTGGGACCAAAAACAGGGTGCAGTGGGGCACCCCCCCATGCTCCCCCTCCCCCCAAGCATATGCACGCATCTCCTGCATAGGCCAAGCACCCCACAGTCCTCCTCCTCCTCCTCTCCACAAACCCCACTTCCGTCTAGCACTGATTGTATTGCCTAGTTGGGTAATGAAAGGTCTGCAAGAAAACAACCAAGCTCAGAGAACACCAAGACCATCACAGTCCTCCTCCTCCTCTCCTCTGCAAGCCCCACTCCCTCCTAGCACTGATGATGTTACCTAGTTGGGTCATGAAACGTCTGCAAAAAAACCACCAAGCTCAGAGACCCCCAAGGACCCCGCCAACTCACTACAATAGCAATAGCAGTTAGACTTATATACCGCTTCATAGGGCTTTCAGCCCTCTCTAAGCGGTTTACAGAGTCAGCATATCGCCCCCAACTATCCGATGATAGATAGATAGATAGATAGATAGATAGATAGATAGATAGATAGATAGATAGATAGATAGATAGATAGATAGCAATAGCAGTTAGACTTATATACCGCTTCATAAGGCTTTCAGCCCTCTCTAAGCGGTTTACAGAGTCAGCATATCGCCCCCAACAACAATCCGGGTCCTCATTTTACCCACCTCGGAAGGTTGGAAGGCTGAGTCAAGTGAGCCAGTGAGATTAGAACCGCTGAACTGCAGATAACAGTCAGCTGAAGTGGCCTGCAGTACTGCACTCTACTCACTGCGCCACCTCGGCTCAACAAGGCACCACGAGCATTTCCCAAAGAGAAGCAAAGGGCTCGGAACAAGCGCATGAACACGCGTGCCCTGTGGCTACTTATCTGGGCCACGGATTCACCAAGTTTCTCAAGAGCGCAATTTTGACGACCCACGGCTGGATTTCCCTGCCAGCTTCACCACGAGCTGGCTGTCCGCGGGCGCTCCCGTAAAGCAGCCCGCAAGCGCATTGCAAACATGCGCCTCGTGCGCAAGGTTGGAAGGAAGCCATTGGTTTCAAAGATGTTGCCAAAGGCTGCTCTCTCCCCTCCCTCCACCGGCCCCCCTTCAAACACCCGAATAAGCAGGAAAAGCTGAGCAAGGCCCTTCTAGGACCAGAGAGATGCAAGTCATTTTTCTTTAAATAATGTCTCTGGAGAAATGCCCAAATTCCATAATAATAATAGTAATAATAACCTTGCGCTTCTTCAAGGACATGGCAGAGGCCCTTAGATGCCACACAGAGCCCAGGAAACGTTGCATAGCCACATTAGGAATCACAGAAGAGTTGGAAGGGACCTTGGAGGTCTTCTAGTCCAACCCCCTGCTCAAGCAGGAGACTCTGTACCATTTCAGACAAACGGTTGTCCAATCTCTTCTTGAAAACCTCCAGGGATGAAGCACCCACAACTCCTGGACGCAAGTCGCTCCACTGGTTAATTGTTCTGTCGATGGGGATCCAGAAGAACGGAGTAACAGAGTAGGAAGGGACCTCGGAGGTCTTCTAGTCCAACCCCCTGCTCAAGAAGGACACCGTGCACTATTTCAAGCAAATAGCTCTCTAATCTCTTCCTGAAAATCTCCCATGATGGAACACCCACAATTTCTGGAAATCAAGTAGTTTTCCCTGGTTCATTGTTCTGTCAATGGGGATACACCATAACCGAGTAACGGAAGGGACCTTGGAGGTCTTCTAGTCCAACCCCCTGCTCACGCAGGAGTCTGACAATTGGCTCTCCAATCTCTTCTTGAAAGCCTCCAGTGATGGAGCATCCACAACTTCTGGAGGGAAGCAGATCGACTGATTAAATGATCTTAACGTCAGGAAATCTCTCCTTAGTTCTAGGTTGCTTCTGTCCTTGGTTTAATGCCCATCCATTGTTTCTTATCCTGCCTTCTGGTGCTTTGGACAATACATTGGCTCCCTCTTCTTTGGGGCAGCCCCTCCCGTATTGGAGGACTGCTATCATGTCACCCCAAGTCCTTCTTTTCAATAGACTGGACAGTTGCAAGGGAGTGCATCCAAGGGAAGGCACGCCGAGCGATGTTTTTAAGGGAAAAGGCCCGCTTAACAAAAAGGTTGGAGAACCGAAGGGTCCTTATCTAAGGCATGGTCTTCAGAGACCCCAGCAGCTCTCCCAGGTATGGTCTTCTCCTCAGTCATGGGACCTAGGACCAAAATGTGAAGCAGAGAAGAGCAACCAGGATGATGAGGGACTGGAGGCTTAAATCCTAAGGACGGTTGCAGGAACTGGGTAGGTCTAGTTGAATCAAAAGAAGGACGTGGGGAGACATGATAGCAGCCTTCCGATATCTCAGGGGCTGCCCCAAAGAAGAGGGAGTCAAGCTATTCTCCAAGGCACCTGGGGGCAGAACAAGAAGCAATGGGTGGAAACTAATCAAGGAGAGTATATAACTCACTCTCTCACTCTCTCTCCTATCTATCTATCTATCTATCTATCTATCTATCTATCTATCCATCCATCTATCATCTATCTATCTATCGATCTATCTATCTATCTATATATCCATCCATCTATCATCTATCTATCTATCTATCTATCTATCTATCTATATATATATCCATCCATCTATCATCTATCTATCTATCTATCTATCTATCTATCTATCTATCTATCTATCTATCTATCTATCTATCATCTATCTATCTATCATCTATGTATCATCTATCTATCTATCTATCTATCTATCTATCTATCTATCTATCTATCTATATATATATATATCCATCCATCTATCATCTATCTATCTATCTATCTATCTATCTATCTATCTATCTATCTATCTATCTATCAATCATCTATCTATCATCTATGTATCATCTATCTATCTATCTATCTATCTATATCCATCCATCTATCATCTATCTATCTATCTATCTATCTATCTATCTATCTATCCATCTATCATCTATCCATCTATCCATCATCTATCATCTGTCTGTCTGTCTTCCAATATCTCAGGGGTTGCCCCAAAGAAGACGGAGTCAAGCTATTCTCCAAGGCACCTGAGGGCAGGACAAGAAGCAATGGGTGGAAACTAATCAAGGAGAGAAGCAACTTAGAACTGAGGAGAAATTTCCTGACAGTGAGGACAATGAATCAGTGGAACAGAATTTGCCTCCAGAAGTTGTGAACGCTCCAACAGTGGAAGTTTTTAACAAGAGATTGGAGCATCTCTTTGTCTGAAATGGTATAAGGTCTTCTGCTTGAGCAGAGGGTTGGACTAGAAGACCTCCAGGGTCCCTTTCAAGTTTGCTATTCTATTATCACATACGAAGAACAGTTGCAGGAACTGAGTAAGCCTAGTTTTAATGAAAAGAAGGGCCTGGGGAGACATGATAGCAGTCTTCCAATATCTCAGGGGTTGCCACAAAGAAGAGGGAGTCAAACTATTCTCCAAGGCACCTGAGGGCAGGACAAGAAGCAATGGGTGGAAACTAATCCAGGAGAGAAGCAACCGAGAACTAAGGAGAAATTTCCTGACAGCGAGAACAATTAAATAGTTGGAATAAATTGTCTCCAGAAGTTATAAATGCTCCAACACTGGAAGTTTCCAACAAGAGAGAGTACAACCATTTATCTAAAAAGATACAGAGTCTCTTGCTTGAGCAGGGGGTTGGACTAGAAGACCTCCAAGGCCTCTTCCAGTTCCTTGGCTTACGACAATTCATTTAGCGACCATTCAAAACTGCACAGGGGAAAAACCCTGACTTACGACTGCTTACGATTGCAGAGTCCCCACGATCCAAATCCGGATGCTTGGCAACCGGTTCGTACTTATGACGGCTGCAGGGTCCCGGGGTCACGTGATTTCCCCCCCATTGCGACCTTCTGATAAGCCAAGTCAAGGGGGGAGCCCGATTCACTTAACAGCCACGCGGCTCACTTAACAACTGGAGGGATTCGCTGAACTGCGGCAAGCAAGGTGGCACAATGTTGCCAAGCGCACTCCGCGGGCGTCTTGCTCAGCGACGGAGATTTTGGGCTCAAATTGTGGTCGTAAGACGAGGACCGCCGGGACGTGATCTAGCATCCTGCCACCCTGCAGAGAAGCGCTTGAGCAACACAGCCGTTACTCATATCAATGGGGGGGGGGGTGCATTTTAATTAGCAGCTCCTCTCTCTCATGTCTTAGATGTTACCTAAGCAACCATCAGCAAGTAAGGGAGGCCAAATTAATCCAGGTGGCATCTGGAACCCATCCCCATCCTGTCAGGGTTGCAAATAGCATCTAAAATTAAATCAGAGTCCAAGGCAAAAGATTCCTCAAAGTTCCAGTTTATGAAGAGCGACATGTTGGCACATCTGGGAAAACCCGAATCTGAAAGCTTCCCAATTTTCCCCACCTAGTTGAAAGTTCAAGATTTTGCCCCCACACCCACCCACAAGCCCATCCCATGGTCCAATCTCCGAATGCCACGCTTGCAGTTCCACCCATCCAATTCCGGTCAGGTGCAGAAGGTGCAGAGACAAAGGATGACCTTGGTTTTCTAGAAAGAATGTTGTTATGGCTGCATAGCATCTAACTCCGTACAATCCCCCCTCCCATTTCCCCACTGTAGAAAATGCCTAGTAGAAGAATAGAAAGTGTGGCAGGCCAAAGATCCAAAAGAAAAGATGGTTGCAGGCCTGACAGTGTGCCGACCATCGATCTGGGGAAAAGCTGTTCTATTACTCAACTCCCCTGTCTGTACCCCCTTCCCTGACTTGAATTGTGAGCTGCCCTGAGTCCCCTTCGGGGAAAAGGGCGGCATATAAATGTAATAAATACAATCTAAATCCTAAATCCAACTCTGAATAGGCCAGGACGCCTGGAGAGAACGTACACTTTTAATAAGAATGGGTTTTCTAGACTGGTCCCAAAGGTGCTTTTTTTTCCAAGAGGCAACTGAATTGTCTGGGATTTTTTCCTTGAAGGCGTTTTGCTTCTCCTCCAAGGAGCTTCTTCAGCTCTGGCTGGATGGAGGGGAAGAGAAGGGTTGATAACTCCTTGCAGACAAAGCTGGTCATTTGCATCCTTTGAGAGGGTCGTTGAGGACACTTGGAGGTCTATTTGTGTCCTCAGGGTCACCTGAGTGGTGCAAATGGTTCCTGTAGTCTGCAATTTTTCCCCTCTGGAAATCCATTCCTACTCCCACAGAATCCCAAGGGTCTTCATCCCAAATTGTGTAGCTAAATGTCTGTAGAGATTTCCAGATAATAATAAAAAGTGTGGCCGGCCACAGACCCCAAAGAAAAGAGGGCTGCGGGCCTGACACCTGGGCCATATAATACGAACCCCACACGTCTTTGGGCTAGGAAAAAGGAGACCTTGAACAGGTAACGCAGGTACGAGAAGGTGCTCAGGAACTGAGCCAGGTGAGTTTCCCCAGCCCACTTCCAAGCACAACTGCTTTGCATCCCATCCCACCACGGTGAGAATCCTCACGTGCTAAAAATACGCCGGAGAAGTCTGCAGGGACGCTTCCTGGCGGAGGGCGGCGTGACGGGGGCGGCGTGACAGCTCATCAGAGAAGAAATAAAAGGCTCCGAGCTGCAGGATACCTGGTGCAGATCCCAGATCCCGCATCACCTTGTCACTCCGATGATGGAGCCGCAGACTTGAGGGGGGGGGGTTAAACCAGTCCGCTGCGCAGCGCAAGAGTTCGGTATTTTTAAGCAGAGTTTCTTTACGTGACTCAGAACCGCAAGCTGAGAATTCTGGGAGTTGACGTCCACAAGTCTTAAAGTGGCCACGTTTGGGGACCCCTGTCGTAGATCAACGATCGAGTGATGCGGTGGCCCAGAGGGAGAACTCTCGCCTCGCGATCAGGAGGCTCTCTCTCTCTCTCTCTCTCTCTCTCTCTCTCTCTGTCTATCTCTCTCTCTCTCTCTCTCTCTGTCTCTCTCTCTCTCTCTCTCTCTCTGTCTATCTCTCTTTCTCTCTCTTTCTCTCTCTCTCTCTGTCTATCTCTCTTTCTCTCTCTCTCTCTCTCTCTCTCTGTCTATCTCTCTCTCTCTCTCTGTCTCTCTCTCTCTCTCTCTCTGTCTATCTCTCTTTCTCTCTCTTTCTCTCTCTCTCTCTGTCTATCTCTCTCTCTGTCTATCTCTCTCTCTGTCTATCTCTCTTTCTCTCTCTCTCTCTCTCTCTCTCTCTCTCTGTGTCTCTCTCTCAGAATATATCTGCTGAATGTAACTCCACACTGGCGACAGGAAGGCATCCAGCCAGGAAAAAGCCAGCTCCATGCAGCTGCCCAGACTCCACCCCACAAGGGATGATGGGCTCATTAAAAGTTGACGATGATCATATATAATGATCAGTGGTGGGTTGCTCTTACTATCGCTACTGGTACGCTGATCGGTCTGTCCGGGCATGAGCCTGACATGCGCTGTGCATGCATGCATGCGCAATCCACTGCCCCTGCAGCACCCAGCTGCTTGTCAAGGCGCGCACAGGCTCCACACAGTGTGCGCAAATGCGCAGTGTGCCTTTTGGCATAAATACAGCTGTAGATCACGTCCGGGGAGGTGGGCCAAATGAGCCACCATACATGCGCCTCAGCTGCTCCAGGAGACTACCGGTATGGCCGTATCGGGTCAGGACCGGCAGCGCCCCACCACTGATCATGATCCTTGATCCGCGATTCAAGGTGTTGGTTATTACCTTTAAAGCCCTACATGGCTTAGGACCTCGATACCTGCGAGACCGTCTCCTGCCGCATACCTCCCAACGGCCGATAAGATCGCACAGGGTGGGCCTTCTTCAGGTGCCGTCAGCCAGGCAATGCCGGCTGGCGGCTCCCCAGAGGAGGGCCTTCTCTGTAGCTGCTCCGACCCTTTGGAACGAACTTCCCCCTGAGATCCGGACCCTGCCCACTCTCATGGCCTTCCGAAAGGCTATTAAAACCTGGCTATTCCGGCAGGCCCCGGGCTGTTGACCTCATGATTGAGGTCCAGCCCCGACCAGAGGGCGTGCATGATGTGGTTTTAATCTATTCTCTCTGTTCTTTTTTAATTCTTTATACTTAAGATTTGTTTTCTGTAAGCCGCCCGAAGTCCTTCGGGATTGGGCGGCCTATAAATCTATTAAATCAAATCAAATCAATCCCTTCATTTCTCGCATTTCTTGGCCCTCCAAGGATGCCTCCAACTGCTTCTACGAAGGCCACCGCAAAGCCCATCACTTTTCTAAAGAGCCGAGGTGGCGCAGTGGTTAGGGTGCAGTACTGCAGGCCACTTCAGCTGACTGCTATCTGCAGTTCAGCGGTTCTAATCTCACCGGCTCAAGGTTGACTCAGCCTTCCATCCTTCAGAGGTGGGGGAAATGAGGACCCAGACTGTGGGGGCGATATGCTGACTCTGTAAACCGCTTAGAGAGGGCTGAAAGCCCTATGAAGCGGTATATAAGTCTAACTGCTATTGCTATTGCTATCCTTCCTTGGTGGCTTTAACGGAACGCGAGGAAGCACAAAACCCCAAATACGTCTGGATGCTCCCATTTCCCGTGAAATCTCCAAATCACCAAAGCGGAACGAATTGCATAATAAGCGTCTCCTCTGGAAGCATTGTTGGTTCATCCTTGGACAGATCTTTTCAGCCAAACAAAATGTACCATGCTTTAAAAAAAAAAAAAAAAGCACACATTCTTAAAAAAGATTCACTCCCACAGCCTAAACACACTTCGGTGTCAGGCACTCAACAAATCTCGTAGCAACAGAAATCAAGACAATTTTCTGTTGGGAATATTTTTTTGGGGGGGGGAAATGTCGAGAAGACAAGGAGTCACTTCTAAAGGGTCGTGCGAGGAGGGGTAGGGAATTCTGGGAGTTGAAGTCCACAGGTTAGGGGATTAGGGGACTGGAGGCTAAATCGTAAGAAGGACGGTTGTAGGAATTGGGTATGTCTAGTTTAATGAAAAGAAGGACTTGGGGAGACATGCTAGCAGTCTTCCAATATCCCAGAGGCTGCCACAAAGAAGAGGGAGTCAAACTATTCTCCAAGGCACCAGAAGGCAGCATTGCCTGCCTCAATAGTAGTAATTTTGAGAGGGATCTTGGAGTCCTAGTGGAGAACCATTTAAATAGGAGCCAGCCATGGGCAGCAGCTGCCAAAAAAGCCAACACAGTTCTAGGCTGCATCAACAGAGGGAGAGAATCAAAATAACATGAGGTGTTAATACCACTTTATAAGGCCTTGGTAAGGCCACACTTGGAATCCGGCATTCAGTTTTGGTCGCCACGATGTAGAAAAGATGCTGAGACTCTGGAAAGAGTGCAGAGAAGAGCAACAAAGAGGATTAGGGGACTGGAGGCTAAAACATACGAGGAACGGTTGCAGGAATTGGGTTATGTCTAGTTTAATGCAAAGAAGGACATAATAGAAGTGTTCCAATATTTGAGGGGCTGCCCCAAAGAAGAGGGGATCAACCTATTCTCCAAAGCGCTTGAAGGCAGCGACGGATGGAAACTAATCAAGGAGAGAAGGAACCTGGAATTAAGAAGAAACTCCCTAACAGGGAGGACAATCAACCAGTGGAACAGAAGTTGCCTCCAGAAGTTGTGGGTGCTCCATCACTTGATGTTTCCAAGAAGAGACTCTGGACAACCATCTAAAATGGTACTGGGTCTCCTGGTTGAGCAGTGGGTTGGACTAGAAGACCTCCACCATCCCTTCCAACTCTGTTATTCTATTCCAGTGTTTCTCAACCTTGGCAACTTGAAGATGTCCGGACTTCAACTCCCAGAATTCCCCAGCAGTGGTTAGGACAGTGTTTCTCAACCTTGTCAACTTGAAGATGTCCGGACTTCAACTCCCAGAATTCCCCAGCAGTGGTTAGGACAGTGTTTCTCAACCTTGTCAACTTGAAGATGTCCGGACTTCAACTCCCAGAATTCCCCAGCAGTGGTTAGGACAGTGTTTCTCAACCTTGTCAACTTGAAGATGTCCGGACTTCAACTCCCAGAATTCCCCAGCAGTGGTTAGGACAGTGTTTCTCAACCTTGTCAACTTGAAGATGTCCGGACTTCAACTCCCAGAATTCCCCAGCAGTGGTTAGGACAGTGTTTCTCAACCTTGTCAACTTGAAGATGTCCGGACTTCAACTCCCAGAATTCCCCAGCAGTGGTTAGGACAGTGTTTCTCAACCTTGTCAACTTGAAGATGTCTGGACTTCAACTCCCAGAATTCCCCAGCCAGCATTCGCTGGCTGGGGAATTCTGGGAGTTGAAGTCCAGACATCTTCAAGTTGACAAGCTTGAGAAACACTGTTCTATTCTATTCTATTCCTATTCTATTCTATTATTTTATTCTGATTCTAATTCTATTCTATTCAGCATTCTCTTCTATTCTGTATTTCATTATTCTATTCTAATTCTAATTTTATTCTATTCCATTCTTAAAACAGCCAAAAAAAAAACCATCCTAAAATTTGGGCACGACTCCTTCAACAGCAGTCTTGCTTAGAAACCAAAATTCTATTCTCAGCTGCGGTTGTAAATCGAGGACTATGCTGGACCATAATAGCTAGATTCGGCCAGCGCGTGGTTCTAACCCTCCTGCGCTTTGCCCTCCCAGCCAATGGGTGTCAAAGTGTGGTGTGTATCGGGTTGTCGGAGAAGCTAAAAAAAAAATGAAACACGAACATTAAATTCCACAATATTAGGATATTAAGACGTTCAGAATGGCTAAAGAAGATCTACGGGGAAGGGGGAGAGAGCGAAAAAATAACTGTGAGCAAGCGACGTGTTAACAGAGCTGTTTGCATTACAGTCATAAAATACTGTTTATGGTAGCTATTGTCTAAATAAAGGGAGCAGATGCTGTATTTTATAGCAAAACTGAATGCCGTGATCTTCAGCGAACTTAATATCTAATTAACGGGGAAAGTAAAGGAAAAACTCCCCCTCCGGCTGAGCTCCCGAGGGCTTCAGGGGCATTGGGGGGGGGGGGGGTCGTTGGCTGTTTCCTCCCTGGCAGTCATATGAGATTTCCTCCCAGGAAAAACTCAAGATAAGTCTCAGCCCTGCCTGTTGCCCTCCTGCTTCCACCCGGGCAGGCGAGGTGTCCGTGGAGAATGCTGGTGTTTGAACCTGGTTTGGATCGTCTCTGGGTGCCCCCTGCTCTGGTACCATCCTGGCTACCAAGAGGCCCTGCAGGCCCGGACCAACGGAAGAGAGGAAGTGACCCAGAGAGAGAGAGACAGACAGACAAATGGGATGGAAGAATGGATGGGATAGATGAACAGAAAGATGACAAATAGATGAGAAAGACTGAGAGAACACGGATGGATGGATAGATGGATGGATGGACGACATGGGATAGATGAAGAGATGAAAAATAGATGAGAAAGACAGAGAGAGACACATGCATGGATGGATGGATGGATGGATGGATGGATGGATGACATGAGATAGATGAATAGATAGATGACAGATGAGAAAGACTGAGAGACAGATGGATGGATGGATAGCTGGATGGATGGATGGATGACTTGGGATGAACAGATAGATGACAAATAGATGAGGAAGACTGAGAAAGAGACACTCATGGATGGATGGATGACATGGGATAGATGAATAGATAGATGATAGATGAGAAAGACTGAGACAGATGGATGGATGGATGGATGGATGGATGGATGGATGGATGGATGACATGGGATGAACAGATAGATGACAAATAGATGAGAAAGACTGAGAGAGACACATGGATGGATGGATTGATGCATGGATGGATGGATGGATGGATGACATGGGATAGATGAATAGAGATGAAAAATAGATGAGAGAGAAAGACTGAGAGAGACATGGATGGATGGATGGATGGATGGATGGATGGATGGATGGATGGATGGATGGATGGATGGATGACATGGGATAGATGAATAGATAGATGACAGATGAGAAAGACTGAGAGACAGATGGATGGATGGATGGCATGGGATAGATGAACAGATAGATGAAAGATGAGAGAGAGAGACTGAGAAAGAGACACACACATGGATGGATGGATGGATGGATGGATGACATGGGATGAACAGATAGACGACAAATAGATGAGAAAGACTGAGAGAGACACACATGGCTGGATGGATGGATGGATGACATGGGATAGGTGGACAGATAGATGACAAATAGATGAGAGAGAGACTGAGAAAGACACACAGAGATAGACGGATGACAGATAGATGAGAGAGATTGATAACACACATGGGGTCTGATGAATGGATGGCTGAATGGGTGACATGGATGGACATTATATAAATAGAGATAGAAAGATGAGATAGATTGGTAGACGGAACATACAGATCGGTCAGATGGATGGATAGATGGATGACATGGATGGGTGGAATGGAAGAATAGATGAATGAATACAGGTGATGAATGAACAAAGGTGAACAGAGAGAAATAGATAAATAAAATATAGAAAGAGAGAGATGGATGAGATGGACAGACATAAGATAGGATAGAAATGAGAGATGGAGGGACGGGAGATGGATGAACCGATGGATAGATGATAAAGATGAAAGAGAGAGAGATTGGTAGACAGACACATAGCTGGGTGGATGGATGACATGGGTGGATGGACTGGAAGAACAGATGAATGAATATAGGTGAATGGAGAGAAAGAGATAAGATAGAAATATAGACCGATGAGATGCACAGATAGACAGGCAGATGGCTAGATAGAGATGGATGATATGGATGGATGGATGGATGGACAGACACTTACTAGGCCTGAACTGGACCAAACCAAGAGAGATCATCCCAATTAAATCAATAGGACCCGGAGTGGCGGTGTTGTTTTTCAGATGAGAAAGCCGGCTACGTTTTATAGCCAGCTCTGGAGAAAGTGCTTCGCTTGTGTGTGTGTGTGTGTTGCACACAGAAGTAATTTATATTCAGGCAGAGTTAAATGGTCGATACACAACCACACGAGACAGATGGAGAAATGTCAGCCTTAAAGGCGGGGGGGGGGGAGAGAATGGAGGCGGCACTGCAGCGATTCATCTACCTGAAACAAAAACAGGAGACGGGATTAAAGTAGATTGTTGGCTTTTGTCTTCCTCCCGTGCGATATCTCAAAAGGAAAACTTGCCAAGACAGGTAGCACCATCCCCTCCCTTTCCAGAGCCACACAGGTACATTGGCACCTGCAAAATTAAAGTATCCCAAGAAGGGAGAAAAGGAAGATATAATATACAATACAATACAATAGCAGAGTTGGAAGGGACCTTGAAGGTCTTCTAGTCCAACCCCCTGCCTAGGCAGGAAACCCTATGCAGTTTCAGACAAATGGCTATCCTGTACCTGTGCATTTCGTTTTTCTTGCCTAAATGAAGACCCTTACTCTTTTCACCATTGAATTTCATTTTATTAGATAGTGCCCAATATTCAAGTTTGTCCAGATCCTTCTGTATCTTAAGCCTTAAGTCTTCTGGAGTGTTGGCTATTCCTGCCACCTTGGTGTCATCTGCAAATTTGATGAGTTCCCCATTTATTCCCTCATCCAAATCATTGATGAAGATGTTGAAGAGTCCTGGGCCTAAAACAGAGCCTTGGGGTATTCCACTGCATACTTCCCCCCATGTAGATGCACTTCCATTGAGGACTACACGTTGAGTGTGGTTGGTCAGCCAGTTACAAATCCATCTGGTGGTGATGCTGTCTAACCCACATACTTCTACTTTGTCTAGTAGTAGGTTATGGTCTACTTTATCAAATGCCTTACTGAGGTCCAAGTAAACTATATCGACGACATTCCTCTGGTCCACTAATTTTTTTATATTATATATTACAGGGCAATCAGCCTGTTGTCAATATTTCCAGAAATGTAAAATGGGTATAAAGAGGCTTGGGATAAATGCTTTAAAAATAGTGAGGCAATCATTAAAAGTCATTGCGGATGGTCAGAAATGAAGTCGAGCTGATCTTATTTCATTTTTTGATCAGGTGACTTTCTTAGTAGATTGCAGGTATGCAGTTGACATAATATATCTTGGCTAGTAAATGATCTAATACAGTGTTACTCAACCTTGGCCATTTGAAGACACATGGACTTCAACTCCCAGAATTCCCCAGCCAGCTGGCTGATATCATACTAGGTTCTGAATATAAGTATGAGCAATCCAGAAAGGATCAGGCAACACCCAAATGATTATTTGGGGCGCAACACACAGAAATTCCAATGTATTCTGATCAACTAGCTTTATTACAGATGTTAGAAACACTATATTTAATCATGCAAAAGAGGCAGTGGATGAATCATTGATAGGTGGCAGCCCTTAACTTCAAAGTTTATGCTCCTTTTCCCACCCCCTAATCTAGGCGAAGAGTGGGCCATTCCTTTTTTGCAGATGGGTGGATGGGTAGATAAGATAGGTGGATGGGATGGATGGATGAATGGACAGAGATATATGATAAGACAGATGATAGATGGATACACAGACAGACAGATAAAATAGAGAGACTATGGAAAGATTTGGTATAGGTTAATGGATGGATAGGATAGAAATAGACATAAGGATTGGATGGATGGATGGATGGATGGATGGATGGATGGATGGATGGAGAGATGGATGGATGGAGAGATGGATGGATGGAGAGATGGAGAAACAGATGAGATGGATGAATGTATATAGGTGAATGGATGGAGATAGACAGGCTAGAAATAGGGATAAACAGATGAGTTGGGATGGATGGATGGAGAGAGATGGATGAGATGGATGGATGAATATAGATGAATAAATGGGGAGATAGGATAGAAATGGGGATAAACAGATGAGATGAGATGGGATGGATGCAGAGAGAGAGAGATGGACAGATGAATACAGGTGAATGGATGGAGAGATAGGATAGAAATAGGGATAAACAGATGAGATGAGATGGAATGAGATGGAATGGATGGATGGATGGATAGATGGGGATGAATATAGGTGAATGGACGGAGATAGATAGGATAGAAACAGGGTTAAACAAATGAGATGGGATGGGATAGATGGATGGATGGATGGATGAATATAGGTGAATGGATGGAGATAGGATAGAAATAGGGATAAACAGACAAATGAGATGAGATGAGATGGGTGGGTGGGTGGATGGATGGATGGATGGATGGATGGATGGATGGATGAATGAATATAGGTGAATGGATGGAGATAGGATAGAAATAGGGATAAACAGACAAATGAGATGAGATGGGTGGATGGATGGATGGATGGATGGATGGATGGATGAATATAGGTGAATGGATGGAGATAGATAGGATAGAAATAGGGATAAACAGACAGATGAGATGGGTGGGTGGGTGGATGGATGGATGGATATAGGTTAATGGATAGATAGGATAGAAACAGAGATAGACAGATAGATGGATGGATGAGATGGATGGAGAGACGGAGGGAGGGAGGGAAGGACAGGCAGAAATAGATAGATAGATAAGATGGTTGGGTTTATTATTTTTGCACATGTTCATGTTATTAACTATTTGGAGTGTCATTGTATTGTAGAAAGGCAGCGCGTGAGTCACTAAGCACATCAATAAAAGCATGATTTAAGGAGAGGGGCTACTATGCAAATAAGCGTGTCTCAAATTATTGGAGCTGAAATCCTTTTTTTGACCCCATGCAATGAAGAATGTTGAAGCCTACGAGCGCACATCCACAAACAGAAAAAACATATCCGAGGAAGCAAATTAAAAAGGAATACAGAAAGGGATGTTATTTCTTTCTTTGGAAAAATAAAAGATTTAAATATCCTTTAAAAGTCTCTCTCCTTGTTTCTAACACTTTCCATTTATTCATTTATCTTAGACTGCCCCATTATATTGCATCAAATTCCTAAGCACATTCCTGTGACACAGAACGAATATTAATAGAAAGAAATATAGCATTGGAGAGAGCCAATTTAGCCTAAGTGGTTTAGATGATGACCTACAAACCAGGAGACTGTGATTTCTAGTCCTGCCATAGGGGCACACACACACACACACACACACACACACACACACACACACACAAAGATGGGAGACTTTGGTCCAATCACCAGGAGATTGTAGTCTTGGCTTTAGGCATGAATGTTGGCTGGTTGACTTTGGGTCAAACACCAGGAGACGGTGAGTTCTAGTCCTGCCTTGGGCATAAAAACTGGCTGGGTTTCTTTGGGCCAATGACCAGGAGATGGTGAGTTCTAGTCCCACCTATGGCATGAGAGCCAGCTGGGTTACTTTGGGCCAATCACTAGGCAGGAGATAGTGAATTCTAGTCCCGCCTTACAAATGAGGGCTGCTGGGTGCTCATTCTCTCTCAAGTTGGTTGAACAGGAAGGAGTATTAGGTATGTTTGCTACCTTGAGTTATTTATAAACAATAATAAATGGTGAGATTAAAAAAATCAAACAAATGAATGAAAAGGCAGCGATCTGTATTTTTGTAAGGCCGTTACAGGAACGTCACATGAACAAAGAGCCGAGGTGGCGCAGTGGTTAGGGTGCAGTATTGCAGGCCACTTCAGCTGACTGTTATCTGCAGTTCAGCGGTTCAAATCTCACCGGCTCAAGGTTGACTCAGCCTTCCATCCTTCCGAGGTGGGTGAAATGAGGACCCAGACTGTGGGGGGCGATATGCTGACTCTGTAAACCGCTTAGAGGGCTGAAAGCCCTATGAAGCGATATATAAGTCTAACTGCTATTGCTATTGCTAATTCCCAGAAGTCAAGCTTTATCAGGGGTCTTCTCCACGCAACAAGGCCTACTGAGGAACTCAAAGCCATAACAACTTGACAGCATATTCCGCTCGGTGAGACTTCCACAGGACAGATGTTGATTCCAGACGTCCAATACTTCTCTTTCACCCATCAAACACTCCACAAAGACCCACAAAAATGAGACTTCCATGTCCGGAAAGCCACATCTGTCCTCTCTTGATCCACGGAGCACCACTTATAGAGAGCTGGACATCTTCTCCACAAGAACCAGACCTTGGCAAATCAAACAACGGTTCACCTAGACCAGTGTTTCCCAACCTTGGCAACTTGAAGATGTCCGGACTTCAACTCCCAGAATTCCCCAGCCAGCGAATGCTGGCTGGGGAATTCTGGGAGTTGAAGTCCGGACATCTTCAAGTTGACAAGGTTGAGAAACACTGTCCTAACCACTGCTGGGGAATTCTGGGAGTTGAAGTCCAGACATCTTCAAGTTGACAAGGTTGAGAAACACTGTCCTAACCACTGCTGGGGAATTCTGGGAGTTGAAGTCCGGACATCTTCAAGTTGACAAGGTTGAGAAACACTGTCCTAACCACTGCTGGGGAATTCTGGGAGTTGAAGTCCGGACATCTTCAAGTTGCCAAGGTTGAGAAACACTGACCTAGACCTCCACCATCTCGGAAGAGAAGTTCTCCAACGTTGCCTCTGCCACGTTTCTGCCTCCCAGAAAGCTCTGTAGATGTTCCTCAACCGTGATTCGGAGAAGGTCTGTCCACAATGAACTGGGGGTTTGGGGTCTCCATCTCAGCTACTATTTCTTCTACAGCTAAGATTCCAGAGAGCCTCAAAGTCTGGGGGGAAAAAAACAGATGGCGGAGGAGGAAGAGGAGGAGAACGACAAATGTCTTCTTTGATATTTATCAGAAAGCTCTAAGATGGACAGAATCCACGTGCTGGCATTTTAAGGTCCATCACCAAGAAAGTCAAAAGCAGAGAGGATGAGTGGAGATGCTGGCCGACGGTGGCTTGAGGTTGCAACCATCCAAGGTTTAGAAATGACTAGAAATGGGGAGGAGACTGAAAGGACCATCATCATCATCATCATCATCATCATCATCATCATCTCCACTGCAGGATTAAGAATTCTTCCAGATGTTTCATTTCCAACCTATAAGTTCCTAAGCTTTCTCGTGCCAATTGGTGCCCGCCATACTTGCATGATGCCACACCAGGAGTCCTCAATTTACCAGAAGAATTGAGCCCAGAACTGAGGTTTGCTAAGTGAGACATTCGCAAAGTGAGGTTTTGCCTCGTTTTACCAACTGTTCTCGCCAACTTCGTCAAGCGATTCACCGCAGTCGTTAAATGGGTCACGTGGTGGCTAAGCGAATCTAGCTCCCCCACGCAAAGTCAGTGGGGGAGCCAGATCCCGCGTGACCCCGGGACACTGCGACCGTCGTAAATAGGAATCAGTTGCCGAGCGTCTGAATTTTCATCACATGATCATAGGGATACTAGAACGGTCATAAGTATGAAAAATGGTCGTAAGTTACCTTTTTCAGGGGAGTTGTAACAGTCACTAAATGAACTGCGAGGACTACCTGTACACACACACACACACACACACACACACACACACACACCAGGTAGTCCTCAACCTATGATCACAATTGAGCCCAAAATGAGTTTTCTTGACCCATTTTACGACCTTTCTCGCCACAACTAAGTGAATGACTGTACTTAAGTTAGGAACACGGTCGTTAAGTGAATCTGGCTTCCCCATTGACTTTGCTTGTCAGAAGGTCGATGAAGGGGTGACGACCACGGGACACTGCAACCGTCATAAAGGTGAGTCAGTTGCCAAGCATCTGAACGTAAATCAGGTGACGGTGGGAACGCTGGTATAATAATGTGAAAAACTGCCGTAAGCCACGTTTCTCAGTGGCGTTGCGACCTGTCACTAAATGAACTATCATAAGTCAAGGACCACCTGTGTATACACAGTACCGATGTTCCTCGAACTTATAACCACAACTGAGGCCAAAATTTCTTTGTTGCTAAGCGAGATGGTTGTTAAGTGAGTTTTGCCCCATTTTACAACCGTTCTCGCCACAGTTAAGCGAATCACTGCAGTTGTTAAGTGAGTAACCTGGTTGTTAAGTAAATCTGGCTTATCCGTGGACAAAAGGGGGATTTCATGGGGGGGAAAAACCCAGCACATTACAACCGTCGTAAATACGAATTAGTATTCCAAATTGGCTGAATTTTGACCATGGGGAGGGTGCAACGGTCGTTAAGTGTGAAAAACGATCATAACTTTGTTCATTGCCAATTGTAAATTGGGACTGTCACTAAATGAACCGTTGTAACTCGAGGACTATCTGTAGGAGACACATTGTTCATCATGATGAAATGGCAGAGAAGATCTCCATCAATCTCCATCAATTTTAAGGACAGCGTCCTTTTTAATTCAAATTCACCTTTAGAGACCACAAACTCACCGATCAAGCCCCCTTCGACCTCCTGCTTTGCATGAAGCCCGAAAAGTGGGAGGAAAACTTTCAGGGGGCCACAGCCCCCTCCCCACTAAATCAGCCGCACAAAATCTCTCATCCCTTTTGCTCCAATCTCACCCAGAGAGCAATTTTTTTTTTGTTAAAAATCCATCCAAGTTAATAATCCTGGCTTGACAGTCTCAAAAAAAAAATGTTTTTTTAAATGAACAGAGGTAGTCCTCTACTTATGACCACAATTAAGCCCCAAATTTCCATCCTTAAGCAAGACAGTCGCTAAGTGAATCTTGCCCCGTTTTACGACCTTTCTGGCCTGGGTTGTTAAGCGAACTTCGTTTGCCAGAAGGTCGCCAAAAGGGGATCGCGCGACCCCCAGGACGCTGCAAGCCGTCGTAAATATGAAACAGTTGCCAAGGGGGTGGATTTTAATTGCGTGACCCTGCGGGTGCTGGAACAGTCGTTAACTGTGAAAAATGTTGAACCGCCATCCATGTGAGTCAGCTGGCAAGCATCCGAATGTAAACCCCGTGACGACGGGGATATTGGCATGGTCGTAAGGGTGAAAAAAATGCTCATAAGTCAACTTTTTTGGGTGCCACTGTCACTTCGGTCACTGAGTGAACCGTCATTAAGTTGAGGACTATCTGCAAAAGGTTTCTCCGGTTCAGAGACAGCAATGCATTTTTGAATAATTGATGCAGCAAAGAGAAAAGTTGGACTGGGGACAAATTCTCTCCCCCCACCCCACCCCAAACCCCCCACCCACCCACCCAAATGCCTAAAACCAGCCACTTCTTGCTAAATTTAAGTCCTCGCTATGCAAACCTCCTCCCTGGGCAATTAGCATCCGACAGCACAGATGCCGAGTCGAGGCAACATCTCGCTCCGCATTCACACTCAAAAGCAACAACCAACAGGACCACACTGAGCCAGACTCGCTCCGCGCACAACCACACAGGATGCACACCACATCCGAGAGCCAAGAAGCCTTGCCAGCCCAGCTGGGCACCATCCGAAGCGCCGACAGGCCAGAGGTAATGACGGTGTCGATTGGCCGGAGAGCGAGTCGCCGCCTGGAACCTTTCGCACCCAAGCCAAGATCAGATCCCATCTGTTTGGGGGTCTTAAGAGGGCCAAGCACAATTGTCAAGCACCCCAAAAAATCTAGAGAGATGAGGAGGGGGGGAGAGCGAGAGGAGGCGAGGGATTTGCAAAGCCGGAGCCTTGGAAGGAAAAAGGGAGAGAAATGTGCCAGTTGCATACCAATCCTCACCCGTGGGTGCTCCCTGAGCGTGTTAGCCTCACACACACACACACACACACACACCCCACCCGAATGCCAACCTTTGCCCTCTCACTGCACCACCAGGCCGCTGCAGCCCACCCAAGCCGCAGAAGGCAGGTGCCCACATTTTGCCTCTCCTGGCGGAAAAGGTCTCGGAGGTCCGTCGCGCACGGCTGTTCCCGCTCGCGGCGGCAGCGTCCTTCAGAACTCCTTCCGACGATATGGGGGAGAGGGGGGGGAATCTGAGCAAGGATCCCCCCCTCCCCACCCTTCCCAAGCCCCTTCCTCTCCCCCCCCCCCCGCTCCATCTTCCCCGCCTTCCCTCCACCCTGCAGCGTCCATGCTTCCCACATCTCTGCAAAAGCTTCCATCCGCCCTACACACCCCTCAGCCCCACCGGCTGGGGGCCCAAGGAAAAAGACACCCCCCCTCTCCAATAACCCAACAACCTGCACAGGGGGGCTCCAGCCCCATGACCCCCCCCCCAATCCCACCAGGCAACAGCTACCAATGCTTGCAGAAAAATAAAGAATATAAACCCCCCCCCCCAGGCCCGCAGGAGCAATGCATGCCAGTTTTCGCAATTCTCTTCCCTCCCCAAAATCTATTTCTCGCCGGAGGGGAAGGGGGGGAGACACCCCTTAAATAGCACCCTCCACCCCCTTTGGAAGCCAGATTCTTCTTCTCCTTGCCCCCCCCTCCAAAGACACTACAGCAAAACAATCTGGTATGGGGGGGGGGCAGACGGAGGAAGCGGCACCTGCTGCAAAGGGATGGGTGAAAGCAGGTGCTGTGCCAAGGGGAGGGAGGGTCTCTCCAATGAGCCCCCTCCCCAGAGAAAGGGAGGGAGAGCGGGGGTGGGGGGTTTAAGGTCAGATGGAGGAGGAAGAGGAGGAGGAGGCAAGGGCCACAAGAGGGGAGGGGGGTTGCAGAATGACCCCCAGGGAGTAAGATGGAGTGGGGGGGGGTTCCTATAAGGGAGTAATATATGGACTCCCCCACACACCCCCCAAAAAATGGGGCATGCATGGAGAAGGTCCGGTCCTAGAGGGTCTTGCCGCCCCCTCCCCTTTTGCAGGAAAGGAAGGGGGGTAGAGGAGAAAGATTGGGGTGCAAGGAAGGGAGACTGTCCCCCCCCCCAATCCTGGCTGGGGCTCTGGCTGGGAGGGGGGAGCCTCGTCCCAAAGGGGAGGAGGATTTGGACGCCCCCTCCCCAAATTGGAGAGGAGGAGGGTGGATGGGGTCCCTGCAAGGAGCCAAGGCTGCGGATGATGGGAGTCCGGGGGAAGCAGGGCAGGGGGGCATTGGCTGCTGCAGGAGGGGTCACCCTCCCCTCCCCGCGCATCCTTGATGGGGGTCAGGCGGGAAAGGTGGTCTGGCGGGGAGGGGGGAGGAAGGGAGGGAGGGGGGGTCTTCTTCCTACCTCTCCGCCATCTTCGCCCCGGGCCAGTGGGGTGGTCACCGGGCGCGGCGAGGGGCGGCGGCCCCCGCCCGGCACCCCATGGCCCCGGCAGCGCTGCGGCTCCCGCTCCGCCGCCGCCGCCTCCCGGCCACCGAACTGACCACAAGCGCCGCCGGCACACAGGCTCCGCCCCCGACGCGTCCCGCCGTCACCACCGACAACCGGCCGCGGCCAATCGCGCTCGGCGGGGGGCGGGGCCCAGCGGAGCGGGGACCGCCCTCTCCACTCCGCCTCCGCTGCACGCCCTCCCCTCGCCCGAGGCCTCACGGGAGGTGTAGTCCCCGTGGCCTGGGGGGGGGGGCGACGGCCATGTTGGGCCTGGAGGTTGCTAAAATAGAGGCGCTCTGCCCATGCTCAGAAGCCCCTCCGTTAGTCTGTCATTGTTTTAAAGGCTTCCGGCCTGTGCTTGCAGGTTGTTCTAGTGGCCCTATTTGCCTCTGTTCGTATTAAACTATGATTTGATCTATCATGGTTTGTTGGTTTCGTTTGTACCAGAAATTGACCTGTAAACAATGAAATAGAATAGAATAGATCAGTGTTTCTCAACCTTGGGGATTTTAAGTCCTGTGGACTTCAACTCCCAGAATTCCCCAGCCAGCATAGCTGGATTCTGGGAGTTGAGGTCCACAGGACTTAAAATCCCCAAGGTTGAGAAACACTGGAATAGATTATAGGAAAAGAATAGAATAGAATAAGATTTACAGAATAAAATAGATTACAGGAATAGAATTAGGAATAGAACAGAACTAAGAATTAGGATTAGAATATAGAATAGAATAGAATTTACAGAATAAAATAGATTACAGGAATAGAATAAGAATTAAGAATAGAATAGAATCAAATAGAATAGAATACAATGGAATAGATTACCTTATAGACAGAATAGAATTTAGAATAGAATAGAATTTACAGAATGAAATAGGTTACAGGAGTAGAATAAGAATGAGAATTAAGAATAGAATAGAATGCAGAGTAGAGTAGAATAGAATAGTTGGAAGAACTGAAGAAGCTTCTTGGATGAGAAGCAAAACGTCTTCAGAGAAAAAACAGTCCAGTTGCCTTTTGAAAAAAGTACTTTTGGGACAATCATGGCCTGGATCATTGAGAATCTCCATGTACATTAAACCACGGTTTGTTTGAATAAGCCAGTTTGTGCAGTTAAAAGCAACAATCCACATTGGTGGTTTGATCTTTGCTAACAAATGAAAAGCCCTTCCTAATTAACCAATTTTGTGCATGTTTAGCAATAATGTTTCACCCCAAGACATGCAGAAAAAAAGCGCATATATATATCTGTGTGTGTGTGTGTGTGTGTGTGTGTGTGTGTGTGTATGCAAATAGGTGAGCATAACCAGCAATTATCTTTCTAGGCGTTAGTTTATAATGTAGTTTACAAAATACTGTTTGTAGAAATATTGTCTCTGTAATTTGGTGGATTCTGCCCTGAACTCAATTGGAAAAGCAGTTAACAAAGTTAAAGAAAGAAAGTGAGTGAAACAGAGCGACAGATACAGGTGTTATCGGCTGCCATACAGGTGATATGCAAGTGGAACTTTGAAGAAGCAGGATGGGAAGGCTTATCAGTGCCTTTCGCCTTGGGTGCTGGAGAAGACTTTGGATAGTCAAGAAAACAAATCATTATCCATCAAAGAGAATATTTTGCAGCTCAGGGTTCAACCGTGAGGCCCTTGGCATTCCGTCACCATGGTTGATTTCTTGAAGACATTTAATGACCCACCTAGGCAACATCATCAGTGCAAGAAGGGAATGGGGTTTTGCAGGGAGGAGGAGGAGGAGGAGGAGGAGGAGGAGGAGGAGAAGGAGGAGGAGGAGGAGGAGGAGGAGGAGGAGGAGGAGGAGGAGGAGGAGGAGGACGACGAGGAGGACGACGAGGAGGACGATGACGACTGTGGGGTCCTTGGTGATCTCTCAACTTGGTTGCTTTCTTGCAGACATTTCATTATCCAACTAAGTAACATCATCAGTGCTGGAAGAGAGTGTGGTTTGTGGAGGGGTGAGGACTAAAGAAGGAGGAGGATGGGGAGGAAAACTGGAGGAGTTTACATTCTATGACCTTGGGTGTTTCTTTGCAGGTGTTTAGTGCTCTAATTAGGGAACATCATCAGTGTTACCTATCTGGTTAGGTAACAGAAAGTCTACACATCACCAAGGCCAGAGAACACCAAGGACCCCACAAACAAAGAAGAAGAGAAGGAGGAAGAGGAAGGAGGAGGAGGAGGAGGAGGAGGAGAAGAAGAAGAAGAAGAAGAAGAAGAAGAAGAAGAAGAAGAAGAAGAAAGAAGAAGAAAGAAAAAGAAAGAAAGAAAGAAAGAAAGAAAGAAAGAAAGAAAGAAAGAAAGAAAGAAGGATGACGACTGTAGGGTCCTTGGTGCTCTCTGAGCTTGATGGTTTTCTTGCAGACGTTTCATGAACCAACTAGGGAACATCTTCAGTGATAGAAGGGAGGAGGAGGAGGAGGAGGAGGAGGAGGAGGAGGAGGAGGAGGAGGAGGAGGAGAAGAAGAAGAAGAAGAAGAAGAAGAAGAAGAAGAAGAAGAAGAAGAAGAAGAAGAAGAAGAAGAAGAAGAAGAAGAAGAAGAAGAAGAAGAAGAAAAGGCAGATTAACTCAGCGTCAGTGAACCATTGGAAGACTTGACAGACCAAGTTAGGGACAAATCACCCTGGTGAAAAATCTACTTAAATGTGATTGGTAAGACTAACTTTTAAGGCATGTAATCAATCGATTGATCAATGATATAGAATAGATAGAGCAATAAATACCCAGGCGCCCATGTCTGAAGGACAGAAATCTTGGCTGGAGGAAACGGGAACAATTTCAGAACAGGATTATCGACCGATTGATGATCAATCAATTAGCTGACATTTTATTCAATAGAATAATGCCATTGGTACACATGTGAAAGAGATATCAACAAACCAGCCTAAAACATTAAACTTTAATAGCCTGGTTAAAGAATCCATCTTAATTATTCCACCAAGGAAAAACCAAGGGAGGTGTGAGCAAATTCTGGAACCAGGAATGGAAGAGTAGATGGAGTGAGTTCATCAACAGGCCTGCAACTCCAATTAAGTTTATTCTCTCTCCCTCCCTCCCTCCCTCCCTCTCTCTCTCTCTGCGTGTGTGTGTCTTTCTCTCTCTCTTTTGTTCTCTCTTTCTCTCTCTCTCTCTCTTTCTTTCTCTCTCTCTCTCTCACTTTCTTTCCCTTTCTTTCTCTCTTTCTCTTTCTCTCTCTCTCTCTCTTTCTCTCATTCTCTCTCCCCCTCTCTCTTTTCCTCTCCTTCTCATTCCCTTACTTCTCCCCCATCTTTTTTCCTCCCTCCATAGGGATAAGGACTCCAGCCATGGGCAGGAGGTTGGACTAGAAGACCTCCAAGTTTCCCTTCCAGCCCTAGGATTCTATTCTATGAACACAACCACCTCATAGGAATGATCTGAGGTACTGATAAGCCAGGGTCCTCCAACCTTAACAACTTTAAGACTTCAACCTGTGGACTTCAACTCCCAGAGTTCCTCAGCCAGCTGGGTGAGGAACTCTGGGAGTTGAAGTCCCCAAGTCTTACAGTTGCCCAAATTGGAGAACTTTATGATAAGCTACTCTTTGTTCTGGCCCACCAGCGGCCTGCAGAGCCAACAGGTGATTCGGACAGTGAGATGGTTGGGGAGGAAGATGGGCCAGTCCTGGAGTCTGGGGAAGGCTCGGATGAGGGCTCTGTGTTGGAGGCAGAGAGGGGGCCAGGGCCGTCTGACAGTTATCAGCTGCCTTCGGAGTCAGACATCAGTGAGGCAGAAGAACAGCTGGAGCCTGTTCCCAGTGTGCGCATGCGCAGAGCTGCCACACGAAGGGAACAGCTAAAGAACAGGGGTCGACTTAGGAGTAAGGCCACAGGTGGACGATGAATGCCCCCCCCCCAGAGGAAAGAAAAGAGGAGCGAAAGGGGAGTGGAGTTTGCAGGAGACAATGAGTTCGCTTCATTGGTTCGTGACTCTCCGAGACTCCTTGACACATTTTGCAGAGATCGGCCTGGCAGCTTTCCAAGCCAGATAAGGTCTGTGACTGTAAATCTTCCCTTGAAAGACTTTGCTGGATGTGAATGAGCAGAATTCGCAGTCAATTATTAAAAGTGGGTTTTGTCGGGAGAAGGAGTTTGCTCCATGTTCTTGGGAAGCCAAGACAGGACACTCTTGATTGCTCCTGACAACTGTGGAGTTACAGGTCCAATTTTCGTTCAGGATGGATAAGAACAGGTGTCAATTCACAAGTTTCACCAAGCAGAGGTGTGAAAATGAGGATCAGTGCTGCGACCTGTTCATAAAAGTTACGGGAAACCAGTTTCGATGACCCCTATAATTCAAGACCTTACATAAAAATAGGTATTGAGATATCTTTTGTCCTGCTGGTAGATTTCATCCCCAACCCCTGGATCCTTTCCAAACAGAAGAAATGTGCCAGGACAGATCAATTGCAAGATGGCATTCATTCTCCATAGATTTCCTTTCGGTGCAGAATGAGGAAGAGTAATAAAATATTCTGAATTTGAATGCCTCTTTGGAAAAAAGTTTCCCTCCCGTTCAGGTTTTACAGCTGTGTTTCTCAATGAAATGGCAATTTTAAGACACGGGGGTTTCAATTCCCAGAATTCCCTACCCGCTATACTGTGAAGTTTTAAAGCATGCTGGCATTAGGAGAAAGATGGCAAAAATTGGGGTGGTGGAGTCAAAAGAGGAATCAGCAAAGCATCTCTGCGTTGACACAAGTGAATTGAGCCCAACCGTCCTTGAATTCCCCTGGATCCTTCTTCCACTCCAAGACGCTGCTAAACATTACAGATAGGTTTTGACTTACAACCATTCATTCATTCATTTAATGACTGTTCAGAGTTACAACAGCACTGAAAAAAGTGACATATGACTAAAAGTCTGTAGAGATTCTCAGTCATCCAGGTCAGGGTTGTCTCAAAGGTGTTTTTTTCAGGAGGCAACTGGATTTTCTTGCTCTTCTTTTGAAGGCAATCCGCTTCTCATCTAAGAAGCTTCTTTAGTGCTAACTGGATGGAGGGGGAAGAGTTGATAACTCCTTGCAGACAAAGCTGGTCATTTGCATCCTTTTAAAGGGTCGTTGAGGCCACTTGGAGGTCTATCTGTGTCCTCAGGGCCACCTGAGTGGTGCAAATGGTTCCTGTAGTCTGCAATTTTTCCCTCTGGAAATCCATTCCTTCTCCCACAGCTTTCCATGGGTCTTCATCCCAAATTGTATAGCTAAAGAGATTTCCAGAGAGAAAAAATGCAGACTACAGGAACCAGGAGCACCACTCAGGTGACCCTTGAGGACACAGGCAAATCTCCAAGTGGCCTCAATGACCCTCTAAAAGGATGCAAATGACCAGCTTTGTCTGCAAGGAGCATCAATCCTTCCCTTCCCCACCATCCAGTCAGAGCTGAAGAAGCTTCTTGGATGAGAAGTGAAACGTCTTCTAAGAAAAAAAACAAGAAAGCCCAGTTGCCTCCTAAAAAAAGCATCTTTGGGACATGACATATGACTGTTTTTCACACTTATGACCATTGCAGCATTCATATTTATGACGATTGCAGAGTGACCCCGTTTTGCGGCCTTCTGATAAGCAAAGGCAATGGGGGAGCCAGATTCACTTAACAACTGTGTGACTCCCTTAACGACTTCTGCGATTCGCTTAACACAGAAACAGACCTTTCTTGTGGCAAGAAAGGTCAGGAAATGGGATAAAACTCACGACGACTGCCTTGCTTAGCAACAGGAAAGTCGGATATCATGGTCAATACAATACAATACAATAGCAGAGTTGGAAGGGACCTTGGAGGTCTTCTAGTCCAACCCCCTGCCTAGGCAGGAAACCCTACACCACTTTGGACAAATGGCTATCCAACATCTTCTTAAAGACTTCCAGTGTTGGGGCATTCACAACTTCTGGAGGCAACTTCTGTTCCACTGATTAATTGTTCTCACTGTCAGGAAATTTCTCCTCAGTTCTAAGTTGCTTCTCTCCTTGATTAGTTTTCACCCATTGCTTCTTGTTCTACCCTCAGGTGCCTTGGAGAATAGCTTGACTCCCTCTTCTTTGTGGCAACCCCTGAGATATTGGAAGACTGCTATCATGTCTCCCCTGCTCCTTCTTTCTCTTAAACTAAACATACCCAGTTCCTGCAACCGTCCTTCATATATTTTAGTATCCAGTCCCCTAATCCTCTTTGTTGCTCTTCTCTGCACTCTTTCCAGAGTCTCCACATCTTTTCTACATCATGGTGACCAAAACTGAATGCAAATATTCCAAGTGTGGCCTTACCAAGGCCTTATAAAGTGCTATTAAACACTTCATGTGATCTTGATTCTCTCCCTCTGTTGATGCAGCCTAGAACTGTGTTGGCTTTTTTGACAGCTGCTGCTCACGGCTGGCTCATATTTAAGTGGTTGTCCACTAAGACTCCAAGATCCCTTTCACAGTTACTACTATTGAGCAAGGTACCACCTAGACTGTACCTGAGATCGGAAGCCGAGAACTATCTATAGATAGTTGAGAAGATTCCTGTGCACAGATTATGCATGGCAATAAATCAGTTTCATTGAACCTTCACATTTGGACCTGGGGTTTGGCCTCTGATACCGGCTGGGGGATTCTGGGAATCGAAGTCCAAATTTAATAAATACATACACAAAATAAAAAATTCGCAGTGGGGCAAAATATCTAGAGAAGCGAATCGGCTCATTCACATTGGCAGCTTCGAAACAGGTTGCCCAAGCCTTAAATTTCCCAGTAGGGACGAGGGAGGGGGTGAGACTACATGACCTCTCGACGCCCCTCCAACGTCACCAACCGGTGTTCATATTGGCCCCAATTATTTCAACCTGCTTTTGCAGGGTGGGGGTCTATGGGGACCCTCAAGAACGTTCCCAGGCTGTCCAGTTATTTATGCCCCCCCATCCAATTTCAGTGAGCCCTCCTTTCTCTTGCCAGGACCCAGCCTAAATTCTTTCTCCGTGGGGCTTTTCAAAGGCTTGGCTAAAGGCCCATGAGGCCACTGTGGCCTTTGGGGGCTGTGATGCGGATCAGTGACTAATCAGGAGATGCTTGCATCTCTCGCCACGACAACCCGTATCGGCGTTGCCATGGAAGCAGGCCGTGGGGGGGGGGATTGGGTCCACTCCCTTCCATTGGAATAGCTGAATAAATGTTTAATCGCCTTTTCAATAGAGACAATTATGGCAAGATCTCGTCCTAAGGATTTCACTCTGGGTTTTCAATCAGAATAGAGCTGGAAAGGACCTTGGGGGGGTCTTCTAGTCCAACCCCCTGTTTAGGCAGGAGACCCTAGACCATTTCAGACAAGTGGCTGACCAGTCTCTTCTTTAGAAAGCTCCAGTGATGGAGAAGGAAGGAAGGAAGGAAGGAAGGAAGGAAGGGAGGGAGGAAGGAAGGAAGGAAAGAAAGGGAGGGGAGGGAAGAAGGAAGGAAGGAAGAAAAGAAGGAAGGAAGGATAACATCATAACAGAAATAACAGAGTTGGAAGGGACCTTTGAGGTCTTCTAGTCCAACACATGCTGAGGCAGGAGACCCTAGACCATTTCAGACAAGTGGCTGACCAGTCTCTTCTTTGAAAGCTCAGTGATGGAGAAGGAAGGAAGGAAGGAAGGAAGGAAGGAAGGGGGAGGGGAGGGAGGGGAGGAAGGAAGGAAGGAAGGAAGGGGGGGAGGGGAGGGGAGGGGGAGGAAGGAAGGAAGGAAGGATAACATCATAACAGAAACAACAGAGTTGGAAGGGACCTTTGAGGTCTTCTAGTCCAACACACTGCTGAGGCAGGAACCCTAGACCATTTCAGACAAGTGGCTGACCAGTCTCTTCTTTAGAAAGCTCCAGTGATGGAGAAGGAAGGAAGGAAGGAAGGAAAGAAAGGGAGGGGAGGGAAGAAGGAAGGAAGGAAGAAAAGAAGGAAGGAAGGATAACATCATAACAGAATAACAGAGTTGGAAGGGACCTTTGAGGTCTTCTAGTCCAACACACTGCTGAGGCAGGAGACCCTAGACCATTTCAGACAAGTGGCTGACCAGTCTCTTCTTTGAAAGCTCCAGTGATGGAGAAGGAAGGAAGGAAGGAAGGAAGGGGGAGGGGAGGAAGGAAGGAAGGAAGGGGGGAGGGGAGGGGAGGGGAGGAAGGAAGGAAGGAAGGATAACATCATAACAGAACAACAGAGTTGGAAGGGACCTTTGAGGTCTTCTAGGTCCAACACACTGCTGAGGCAGGAGACCCTAGACCATTTCCAGACAAGTGGCTGACCAGTCTCTTCTTTGAAAGCTCCAGTGATGGAGAAGGAAGGAAGGAAGGAAGGAAGGAAGGAAGGAAGGAAGGGGGAGGAGAGGGGAGGGGAGGAGAAGGAAGGAGGGGGGGGAGGGGAGGGAGGGGAGGGGAGGAAGGAAGGAAGGATAACATCATAACAGAACAACAGAGTTGGAAGGGGACCTTGGAGGTCTTCTAGTCCAACCCCCTGCTCAGGCAGGAAACCCTGGACCATTTCAGACAAATGCTTGTCCAATCTCTTCTTAAAAATATCCAGCAATGTAGAACCTATAACCTTTATCCACATTTTGATCGTCCTGTCCCGTTCCTGGACCGAATTATAAATAAAATGAAATAAATTAACCTTGCTCCCATGGGTTTGTGTGCTTAAATGCAGCAACATTTCTCCACAGGGTTAAGAAAGAGAGGTTCTCTCTCTGGTTTTCCAATCAGAGATCCAAAGACTGCTCTACCCTGCAGGGCTGATGTGAAGAATGTCCAGGAGCTTGCAGAGGCTATAGGGGAGTCCTGGCTGGGAATTCTGGGAGTTGAAGTTCGCAAGTATTAAAGTTGTCCTAGTTGTTTTTTTCCTGAGCTCATTTTTCATTTGCTGGAGGAGTCTAAAAGAACACCAAAATCAGAGGGATCCTGGCTTAATAGTGGCTAATTCTGTCTCCTATATTTTGGCCCTTTTCAGTGATGATATAGGGTTTCCTGCTTAAGCAGGAGGTTGGACTAGAAGACCTCCAAGGTCCCTCCAACTGTCATTCTATTCTACTTCATATTTTATTATTCTATCCTGAATTCTATTCTATTCTTTTCATATTTTATTATTTTATTCTATTCTACTCTGAATTCTATTCTTTCATATTTTATTATTCTATTCTACTCTGAATCCTATTCTGTTTATTCTATTCTGTTCAGTTTCATATTTTATTATTCTATTCTATTCTGAATTCTATTCTATTCTTTTTCATATTTTATTATTCTATTCTATTCTGAATTCTATTATATTCTATTCTTTTTCATATTTTATTATTCTATTCTATTCTGAATTCTATTCTATTCTTTTTCATATTTTATTATTTCTATTCTATTCTGAATTCTATTCTATTTCATATTTTATTATTCTATTCTACTCTGAATCCTATTCTGTTCTCTATTCTATTCTGTTCAATTTCATATTTTATTATTCTATTCTATTCTGAATTCTATTCTATTCTTTTTCATATTTTATTATTCTATTCTATTCTGAATTCTATTATATTCTATTCTTTTTCATATTTTATTATTCTATTCTATTCTGAATTCTATTATATTCTTTTTCATATTTTATTATTCTATTCTATTCTGAATTCTATTCTATTTCATATTTTATTATTCTATTGTACTCTGAATCCCATTCTGTTCTCTATTCTATTCTTTCATTTCATATTTTATTATTCTATTCTATTCTGAATTCTATTCTATTTCATATTTTATTATTCTATTCTACTCTGAATCCTATTCTGTTCTCTATTCTATTCTGTTTCATTTCATATTTTATTATTCTATTCTGAATTCTATTCTATTTCATATTTTATTATTTTATCCGATTCGATTCGATTCTGTCTCAGCAAAAGCACCCCATTCCTTTTCTCCTTTTAAAGGTGGCATTAAACCAGCAGCGAACAAACCAATTATAACTCAGAAGGTGGAACCATCAGTCCAGCTGTTTGTTCCTAAATAATTGAGACAACCAGCAGGTTTTTTTTTGCTTGCACAGATGTGGAAGATGCAGAGGCTGCAGAATCCAAGAAAGGGTGCCAATGCGAGATGGCTGATGATGGCACAGGTGCCAACGCTGCCCTTGAAGCTCCAGCAGTTTAGCAAGATGTTGGGCCATCAATCTTTGCCTTTGGATAAATATCCCAGTGTGGCTGGAAGCCTTAAAGCAGGACGGAGGCTTCTGTTCCTCCTGGCTGCTTGGTACATCTCTCCTTTACACATGGGGGAGTTGGACATGTGAGGATAGGGTAGGATGGGATGGGATGGGATAGAAGAGAAGAGAAGAATGAAGAGGAGAATTAA
>NW_028261480.1:0-31680 GCF_051295495.1 Thamnophis sirtalis
AAGGAGCAAAGGAGACCCTCCCTAGTTTCTCAAGGTGCACAGGAGACCCTCAAATGAGACCCTCCCTAGTTTCTCAAGGAGCAAAGGTGACCCTCCCTAGTTTCTCAAGGGAGCAAAGGAGACCCTCCCTAGTTTCTCAAGGTGCACAGGAGACCCTCAAATGAGACCCTCCCTAGTTTCTCAAGGAGCAAAGGAGACCCTCCCTAGTTTCTCAAGGTGCACAGGGAGACCCTCAAATGAGACCCTCCCTAGTTTCTCAAGCCGTAAAAGAGACTGTGGGCAATTCGTACCTTCGGCCTTGCAGGTTCCCTTAACCGTCGCTTGCAATAAAACCACCTGAGTTTAGCCGATCACGTTTCCCTGCCTGGTCTACCTGGTGAGCTGAGATGACTCTTGAAAGACGTTCTCCCCCCCCCCCCCCGCCCGTACTTCACATCCCTTGTTTCCACTTATCTCTTGTTATGCTAACAAACTAATCTGCTTTCAGGGTGTTGTTTTTTTTGAGGCTGACTTCAAGCCTTGTCAAATCTTGCTTTTCCCCATTCAAGGACGGACGGTTCTTCGGGCGTGGGGCGGGTGGGAGGGACACCCAAAGGACGGCGGAGACAGCCTGCCGTGTCACCTAAGGCGAGAGGGAAGGAAGGGATGTGGGCCGGTTGAATTGCAGTTCTCGACTTACGACCATGTGAAACCATCTGCAGTTTCGGCTGCGCTGAAAAAAAAGGGACGGGAGCTTTTTTCCCCACGTTTACCATCGTGGCGGCATTCCCGTGGTCAGGATTTGGATGCTTGGCCATGGATTCGTATTTACGATGGTCGCAGAGTTCCGGGTCACGTTATCCCCTTTGGAGACCCTCCGACAAGCAACGTCAACGGGGGGCGGGGGAGCCAGATTCACTGAACAGCCACGTTCCTAACTTGACCACCGCAGTGATTCACTTAACAACGGTGGCAAGAAAGGTCATAAAGCGGGGCAGAGTTCACTTAATGAACTGTCTTTCCTCCATGAAGGCGACATCTTGCATCTCTCTTGGTTGGGGAAACATCCTGTTTTCACAGCCCAGTCTTCCAGATCTCATTCTGTGTTCTTGGAGGTTGGTTGGATGGTTGGTTGGTTGGTTGGTTGGTTGGGGTTGGATGGATGGATGGATGGATGGATGGATGGATGGATGGATGGATGGATGGATAATAGATAGAATAGATAGATAGATAGATAGATAGATAGATAGATAGATAGATAGATAATAGATAAATAGATAGAGACAGAGACACACAGAGAGAGAGACAGACAGTTAGAGAAAGAGAGAGATAGAAAGAGATAGATAGAAAGAAAGAGAGAGAGACAGGTAGGTAGGTAGGTAGGTAGGTAGGTAGGTAGGTAGGTAGATAGATAGATAGATAGATAGATAGATAGATAGATAGATAATAGATAGATAAATAGATAAATAGAGACAGACACACAGATAGAGAGAGAGACAGACAGCTAGAGAAAGAGATAGATAGATAGACAGACAGACAGAGAAAGAGAGAGAGGCAAAGAAAGAAAGAAAGAAAGAAAGATGGATGGATGGATAGATAGATAGATAGATAGATAGATAGATTGATTGATAGATTGATAGATTGATAGATTGATAGATTGATAGATTGATAGATTGATAGATTGATAGATTGATAGATTGATAGATTGATAGATTGATAGTTTGATAGATACACAGGTAGATAGATAGATAGACAGCTAGAGAAAGAGAGATAAAGACACAGATAGAAAGAAAGATAGATAGATAGATAGAGATAGACAGACAGACAGATAGATAGATGGATGATACACAGAGAGAGAAATAGATGGATGGATAGAAGATAGAGACAAACACACAGAAAAGGATAGATAGATAGATAGTTACATAGATAGATACATAGATGATAGAGAGATACAGAGAGAAAGTAGCGGATGGAGGGATGGATTGATAGATAGATAGAGAGAGACACAGATAGATAGATAGAAAGGGACAGACAGTCAGACAGCTAGAGAGAGACAGAGATAAAAGAAAGAAAGAAAGAAAAAAGATAGATAAATAGATAAATAGATAAATAGATAAATAGATAAACAGATAAACAGATAAACAGATAAATAGATAAATAGACAAATAGACAAATAGATAAATAAGCAGGCAGGCAGGTAGGTAGTTAACTGCATCGCCTAACAATGGAAGTTTAATTTTTTTAATTTCATTTATTCATGAAATGTAGAAACCACTCCTCTACCTTCTAAGTTGCCTTCCCTGTCACGGCCCCGTAAGTCCAGGAACTCCCCCTTATCCCCCCCACCCCCCCAACTAATCCCGGCTGCAAGTCTTATCCTGGCTAAGCTCTTTCCACCTGAACGCAGCCCCTTGAAACGCTTGAAGGCAGCTTCTGGGTTTTCTGCCTGACCCGGGTCAAAAGGATCGTGCGAATGCCGGTTCCGGGAATCCTTCTTTGTCAACCTTTGTGGGTTTTTTTTTAGCAGACAAGCTCAGTTGGAGGTTGACGAAAATCCCTTCTACGCCCCGATACTTATCCGGGAGCGAGTCAATTAAGCGGCAGAGAGAAATCTTACTAAAAGCTTGCAGTGTCAAAAGAGCGACACAAGATCAGAGGCTGTGTATCACACACACACACAGACACAGACACACACTCTTGCTCATCCTCGACACAAAAGATAAATTAACTGGGTGGGTTTTTATTTTTTTTATTTTTTTATTTTTTTGGAAACTGCATTGCAAAAGACTCCCGAAAACAGCTCAGCCAAATAACAAACTCAGCCTGGTTTCCACTCTGCCCAGCGACCGTCCATAATGACACGGCAATGATATTTATTTTTTATTTTTTTGAAGCTCTCGACGGGGTGGGGAAAAAAAAAAGAGGCACCAAATTGCCCTCACACTGTTCGGAGTTGCTGAAGGAGGCGATTTCCGCAGCTTTTGCAAACGTCAGCTCCGTTGCGTGTGCCAGGGAAAGGTTTTTGAGTTTTTGACGTTTTCTTCCAAATAGTGATAGCTGGGGAGAGAGAGAGAGAGAAAAGGAGAAAGAGGGAAAGAGAGAAAGAGAGAGAGAGAGAAGAGGGGGGGGAGAGAAAGCAGGAGAGAGAGAAAGAGAGAGAGGGGGGAGAGAAAGCAGGAGAGAGAAAGGGAGAGAGAGGGAGAGAGAACATGGGGAGAGAGAAAGGGAGAGAGAGAATGTGAGAAAGAGACAGAGAGAGAAAGGGAAAAAGAGAGCGAATGTGGGAGAGAGAGAGAAAGAAAGAGGGGGAGAGAGAGTGAAAGCGAGAGGGAGGCAGAAAGAAAGTGGGAGAGAGAAAAAAGAAAAAAGCGTGGGAAAGAGGGAAGAGAGAAAGAGAGAAAGAAAGGGAGAGAGAAAGAGCGAAAGCGGGAGAGAGAAAGGGAGAAAGAGAGAGAAACATGGGGAGAGGGAAAGGGGAGAGAGAGAATGTGGGAGAAAGAGACAGAGAGAGAAAGGGGGAGAGAGAAAGAGGGAGAGAGCGAAAGCGGGGAGAGAAAGAAAAGGAGAAAGAGAAAGAAAGGGAGTGGGAAGGGAGAGAGAGAGAAGGAGGGAGGGAGAGAAGGAGAGAGGGGGGAGAGAATGTGGGAGAGAGAGAGAGGGGGAGAGAGAAAGAGCAAAAGCGGAAGAAAGAAAAAGAGAAAGGGAGGGTGAGAGAGAGAGAAGGAGGGATGGAGAGAAGGAGAGAGGGAGATAACGTGAGAGAGGGAGAGAGAGAGTGGAAGAGAGAGAGAGAGAGAGAGATGTCCATTTTTTATTTCCTTTGGCACGTTTCCGAAGGGGGTTTAAAATGCGCTTTTCTTCCTTACAATTCTTGCAAAATTGCTGTAATGGGATTCTTTAAATTCTTTCAAATTCTTGCTAGGCGTCTTTTAAAAAAACAAATCTGCTTTGGGGCTGCAGGAAAATCGGAACAAGAAAAGTATTAAATTGCCCGCCACGAAATTAAACCTGGCCGGCCGAGCATTCGCATTTCAGGTTCATTGCAAAAAATGCTTTTGGGGGAGACATTATAAACACTTTCTTTTTTTTCAAAAGAAAAAAAAATAAAACCTGTTCAATCCATCGGAATACAGCTGGAAGGGCACCTCGGAGGTCTTCTAGTCCAACCCCCGCTCAAGCCGACCCTAGACCATTTCAGACATAGCGGCTGTCCAATTTCTTCTCAAAAAAAACCACCCACCATTTCTGGTGGCAAGCAGTTCCCCTGTCTAATGTTCCTCACTGTCAGGAAATTTCTCCTTCGTTCCAGATTGCTTTTCTCCTTCATTGGTTTCTATCCATTGCGTCTTCTCCTGCTTTAGAAGATGGATTGACACCCCCCCCCCCACTCTTCTTTGGGGCAGCCCCTCCAATACTGGGGCCCCCGCTATCCTGTGTGTCCCAACCCCCATCCCTACCCCAGTCCTTTTTTCCCCCCTCTTGATTGGCCCTACCCAATTTTTGCAACCGTCGGTTGCGTGTTTGGTCTGCTGCAAGGCCTCGTCGTCCCAGAAAAATGGGGAAATTCGCAGGAAATGCAACCGTTGGCAGATTCGGTGCTCTCTGGATGCCCAGGGAGGGAGCATCTCCTGCAGATTGCGTGGGAAGATTAATCATAACCGTCTGAACTCTTGTCGAAGGTGCCTCGGATGGCTTGCATGCCCTCCTGGGAAAAAGCTTTGGTTCCGTCAACAGAGATACACTCCTTCTGCCATGTATTTTATCTATCTCTCTGCCTCTCTTATTTATCTATCTATCTCTATCTCTATCTCTATCTATCTATCTATCTATCTATCTATCTATCTATCTATCTATCTATCTATCTATCTAATATCTATCTATCTAATATCTATCATCTGTCTATCTAATATCTATCTATCTATCTATCTATCTAATATCTATCTATATCTATCTATCATCTGTCTATCTAATATCTATCTTTCTACATCTCTCCTATCTATCTCTATCTATCTATCTATCTATCTATCTATCTATCTATCTATCTATCTATCTATCTATCTATCTATCTATCTATCTATCTCATATCTACCTATCTATCTATCTATCTATCATCTATCTATCATCTGTCTATCTAATATCTATCTATCTATCTAATTATCTATCTATCTATCTCATCTATCTAATATCTATCTATCTATCTATCTATCTATCTATCTATCTATCTATCTATCTATCTATCTATCTATCTATCTATCTATCTATCATCTATCTATCATCTGTCTATCTAATATCTATCTATCTATCTATCTATATCTATCTATCTATCTATCTATCTATCTCATCTATCTAATATCTATCTATCTATCTATCTATCTATCTATCTATCTATCTATCTATCTATCTATATCTATCTATCATCTGTCTATCTAATATCTATCTTTCTACATCTCTCCTATCTATCTATCTATCTATCTATCTATCTATCTATCTATCTATCTATCTATCTATCTTATCTATCCATCCATCCATCCATCCATCCATCTATCTATCTAATATCTATCTATCTATCTATCTACATCTCTATTATCTATCTATCTATCTATCTATCTATCTATCTATCTATCTATCTATTTATCTATCTATCTATCTATCTATCTATCTACATCTCTATTATCCATCTATCTATCTATCAGAGGTGGGTTCCTACCAGTTCGCACCTATTTCGGTAGAACCGGTTCGTCAAATCGACCGAACCGGTTAGAAGAGGTTCCACCTGTGGACCCGGAAAGCAGGCCACACCTACAGAAGAGGTTCCAAAACTTTTTGAAACCCACCACTGCTGTCTGTCTTTCTGTCTGTCTGTCTGTCTGTCTGTCTCTATCATCTCAGAATCATACAATCCCAAGCCTAGATGGGACCTTGGAGGTCTTCTAGTCCAACCCCCTGTTCGAATGGCTGTTCAGTCCCTTCTTAAAAACCTCCAGTGATGGAGGACCCACAACTTCTGGTGGCAAGCTGTTCCACTGATTAACTATTCTCCCAATCGGGAAATTCCCCCTTAGTTCTAGGTTGCTTCCCTCCTAGATTAGTTTCCACCCATTGCTTCTTGTTCTGCCCTCAGGTGCTTTGGAGAATAGCTTGACTCCCTTTTCTTTGGGGCAACCCCTGAGATATTGGAACACGGCTATCATGTCTCCCCTAGTCCTTCTTTCTATTAAACTAGACATCCCCAGTTCCTGCAACCGTTCTTCATAGGTTTAAGCCTCCAGTCCCCTAATCCTCTTTCTTGCTCTTCTCTGCCCTCTTTCCAGAGTCTCTGGATCTTTTTTTGCATCTTGCAAATCCGATCGTACTTCTCTCCCCTTGACTCCTATGCAGCAACTCCAGAACTTAAATTTTTTCCCGGCTGACCCCTGACTTTTAAAGCTTCTTGAAGGGGGATGACACCGATCGTGTCCATCCTTCTTGTCCACTCAGCTGTCCTCTCCGCAGTTGGCCGCTGCAGCCCTCTTCCTTGGAACGAGGCAATTTAAGACCCAAAAGGCCGACAATTCTCGGATGCCACCGGCGTCCAGATTAAAAAGACATCAATCCAGGCAGCCTGCGGAGAGCATCCTAAACGCCCCGTAATTGGAGACCGTTTGGAAAAAAATAAAAATCATTATTTCTCCAAGAGGAAATCTTTGTCTCTCTCTCTCTCTCTCTCTCCCGAGATAAAAAAGCGGATTTTTTTCCTCTTTGCAATCACGGCATCTCTCTATTTTATTTTATTTTAAATTTTTGGACTGATTTAGCTTTGCTTCCCACCCACCCACCCCCGTCCCGCTTTCCTCTTTGGGTTACGAAAGTAGTCCTTGGCTTGCAACAGTTCATTTAGCGACCGTTGCAAGTTACATGGGCGTCGAAGAAAGGACAGTTGTTCACCCTTATGCCCTCTACGGCACCCCCGTGATCGAAACGCAGGCGCTTGTCAACCGCTTCACACTTACGACGGTCATGGTGTTCCGGGGTGGGTGGGTGGGTGTCACGTGATTCCCCTTGGGTGACCTTTCTGGCGAGCAAAGTCAAACGGGGAAGCCAGATTTGCTTAACAACCGAGTGACTAACTTATTCATTGCAGTGACTCACTTAGCAACCGAGTGACTAACTTATTTACTGCAGTGACTAACTTAACAACCGAGTGACTAACTTATTCATTGCAGTGACTCACTTAGCAACCGAGTGACTAACTTATTTACTGCAGTGACTAACTTAACAACCGAGTGACTAACTTATTCATTGCAGTGATTCACTTAACAACCAAGTGACTAACTTATTCATTGCAATGACTCACTTAGCAACCGAGTTACTAACTTATTCATTGCAATGACTCACTTAACAACCGAGTGACTCTTATTCATTGCAGTGACTCACTTAGCAACCGAGTGACTAACTTATTCAATGCAGTGACTCACTTAACAACCGAGTGACTAACCTATTCACTGCAGTGACTCACTTAACAACCGAGTGACTTATTCAATGGAGTGACTCCTTTAGCAACCAAGTGACTAACTATTTCATTGCAGTGACTCACTTAACAACCAAGTGACTAACTTATTCATTGCAGTGATTCACTTAACAACCAAGTGACTAACTTATTCATTGCAGTGACTCACTTAACAACCGAGGCACAAAATATCGTAAAAGGGGGACCAAACCCACTTAACAACCAACTCATTCAGCTGGGCTCAATTGCGGTTGTACGTCAAGGACTCTGTTTAATTGTATTTAATTGAGTTCGATCCTAGGGAGAGGCAGATATTTCTCTCTCTCTCTGGGCACAATGAGAATATATCTGCTGAATAGAACTCCGTTTTGGCGACAGGAAGGGCAGCTGGCCAGTAAACATTCTTCTAGCTCCATTCAGTTGCCCAGGTGGCTCAGGGGCTAAGACGCTGAGCTTATTGAAAGGTGGGCAGTTCGGCAGTTCGAATCCCTAGCTCCGCCTAACGGAGTGAGCTCCCGTGACTTTTCCCAGCTTCCGCCAACCTAGCAGTTTGAAAGCAGGTAAAAAATGCAAGAAAAATAAGAACCACCTTTGGTGGGAAGGGAACGATGTTCCGTGTGCCTTCGGTGTTGAGTCATGCCGGCCACATGGCCACGGAGACGTCTTCGGACAGCGCTGGCTCTTCGGCTTTGAAACGGAGATGAGCACCGCCCCCTAGAGTCGGGAATGACAAGCAGAGATGTGTGAGGGGAACCTTTACGTACGTACGTACGTATGTATGTATGTATGTATGTATGTATGTATGTATGTATGTATGTGATTTGGGAATGGGTAAAATCCAGCAGGATTAAAAATTTAGAACAGAACAGAATAACAGAATTGGAAGGGACCTTGGAGGTCTTCTAGTCCAACCCCCTGCCTAGGTAGGAAACCCTACACCACTTCAGACAAATGGTTGTCCAATTTCTTCGTAAAAACTTCCAGTGGTGGGGCATTCACAACTTCTGGTGGCAGGTTATTCCACTGATTAATTATTCTCGCTGTCAGGAAATTCCTCCCCAATTCTAAGTTGCTTCTCTCCTTGATTAGTTTCCACCCATTGCTTCTTGTCCTGCCCTCAGGTGCCTTGGAGAATAGCTTGACTCCCTCTTCTTTGGGGCAACCCCTGAGATATCGGAAGACTGCTATCCTGTCTCCCCTGGTCCTTCTTTTCATTAAACTAGACATCCCCAGTTCCTGCAACCGTTCTTCCTATGTTTTAGCCTCCAGTCCCCTAATCCTCTTTGTTGCTCTTCTCTGCACTCTTTCTAAAGTCTCCGCATCTTTTGCCTCGGCAAACATTACAGTGTGATAACCGCAGGAGAAATATTGGGACACTAATTAATTGTTCTCCCTGTTCAGTTAACAAAATAACCCCCCCTTTCCTTCCCGCAGAGAAAACCCCACGAAGCAAATCGACACGGAGTCACCCCGTACATTCATTCCCGTGTCAGCCATCCGATCAGGCTGCCTCTCCTTCAAATGCTCGCCGTAAAGCAAGACACGACGGGCTGCTTTTGACTGACCTCGTAAAGGGCAGGTTTATTTCTCCCGGGGAATTATTAAACCGGGCCTCCAGCTAAACAGATGGCTCTGCGTTATAAAGCAGGTTGAAAAAAAGCTGCATCATTTAAGTGCTTGCAAAGTTGCGTGACAGCTAGCCAGCTTTGCCCTAATAGCAAACCCCCCCCCCCAACGGTATGCGTTTAATTTCCCTCTTAAGGTTGCTTGGGGGGGGGGGAAGGAGGAGAATTCGGATTGTAGGCAAGGAGAGGAGGAGGAGACGGAGAAGGAGGAAGAGGAGTAGAAAGATTGGACGATTGAGAAAGAGAACATATGGTAGCCAGGGAGATGAGGAGGAGGAGGAGGAGGAAAGAAGGATGGAGGAGAAAGAAAAGGAGAAAGAAAAAGAGAGGATGTAGAAGGAGGAGGTTGGAAGATAAAGGAGAAGATGGAGAAAGAGAAGATGATAGACAAAGAGAGAAGGAGGAAGAGGGGTCGAGGAGGAAGCAGGAGAAAGAGAGGATGGAGGAGGAGAAGAAGAAAGGTTGGAAATGGAGAAAGAGAAGATGGAGAAGAAAATGACATGATAGACAAGGAGAGGAGGATGAGAAGGAGAAGAAGGAAGAGGAATAGAAAGATTGGACGATGGAGAAAGAGAAGATACTGTAGACAAGGAGAGGAGGAGGAGGAGGAAGAGAGGTGGAGGAGGAAGAGAAAGAGAGGATGGAGAAGGAGGAGAAGGAAGGTTGGAAGATGGAGAAGGAGAAGATACGGTAGACAAGGAAAGGAGGAGGAGGAGGAGGAGGAAGAAGGGTGGAGGAAGAAGAAGGAGAAAGAGAGGATGGAGAAGGAGGAGAAGAAAGGTTGGAAATGGAGAAAGAGAAGATGGAGAAAGAAGATATGATAGACAAAGAGAGAAGGAGGAAGAGGGGTCGAGGAGGAAGCAGGAGAAAGAGAGGATGGAGGAGGAGGAGAAGGAAGGTTGGAAATGGAGAAAGAGAAGATGGAGAAAGAGAAGATATGGTAGACAAGGAGAGGAGGAGAAAGAGAAGGAGAAGGAAGGTTGGAAGCTGGAGAAGGAGAAGATAGAGAAAGAAGATGACATGATAGACAAGGAGAGGAGGATGAGAAGGAGAAGAAGGAAGAGGAGTAGAAAGATTGGATGATGGAGAAAGAGAAGATACTGTAGACAAGGAGAGGAGGAGGAGGAAGAGAGGATGGAGAAGGAGGAGAAGGAAGGTTGGAAGATGGAGAAGGAGAAGATACGGTAGACAAGAAAAGGAGGAGGAGGAGGAGGAGGAGGAAGAAGAAGGGTGGAGGAAGAAGAAGGAGAAAGAGAGGATGGAGAAGGAGGAGAAGAAAGGTTGGAAATGGAGAAAGAGAAGATGGAGAAAGAAGATATGATAGACAAAGAGAGAAGGAGGAAGAGGGGTCGAGGAGGAAGCAGGAGAAAGAGAGGATGGAGGAGGAGGAGAAGGAAGGCTGGAAATGGAGAAAGAGAAGATGGAGAAAGAGAAGATATGGTAGACAAGGAGAGGAGGAGAAAGAGAAGGAGAAGGAAGGTTGGAAGCTGGAGAAGGAGAAGATAGAGAGGAAGATGACATGATAGACAAGGAGAGGAGGATGAGAAGGAGAAAGAGGAAGAGGAGTAGAAAGATTGGACGATGGAGAAAGAGAAGATACTGTAGACAAGGAGAGGAGGAGGAGGAGGAAGAGAGGTGGAGGAGGAAGAGAAAGAGAGGATGGAGAAGGAGGAGAAGGAAGGTTGGAAGATGGAGAAGGAGAAGATACGGTAGACAAGGAAAGGAGAAGGAGGAGGAGGAGGAAGAAGGGTGGAGGAAGAAGAAGGAGAAAGAGAGGATGGAGAAGGAGGAGAAGAAAGGTTGGAAATGGAGAAAGAGAAGATGGAGAAAGAAGATATGATAGACAAAGAGAGAAGGAGGAAGAGGGGTCGAGGAGGAAGCAGGAGAAAGAGAGGATGGAGGAGGAGGAGAAGGAAGGCTGGAAATGGAGAAAGAGAAGATGGAGAAAGAGAAGATATGGTAGACAAGGAGAGGAGGAGAAAAAGAAGGAAGGTTGGAAGCTGGAGAAGATAGAGAAGATGACATGATAGACAAGGAGAGGAGAAGGAGAAGGAGGAAGATGAGTAGAAAGATTGGATGATGGAGAAAGAGAAGATACGGTAGACAAGGAAAGGAGGAAGAGGAGAAGGAGGAAGAGGGGTGGAGGAAGAAGAGAAAGAGGGTGGAGAAGAAGGAAAGTTGGAAGATGGAGAAGGAGAAGATGGAGAAAGAGAAGATACGGTAGACAAGGAGGAGGAAGAGAAGGAGGAAGAAGGGTGGAGGAAGAAGAAGGGAGAAAGAGAGGATGGAGAAGGAGGAGAAGGAAGGTTGGAAATGGAGAAAGAGAAGATGGAGAAAGAGAAGATATGGTAGACAAGGAGAGGAGGAGAAAAAGAAGGAGAAGGAAGGTTGGAAGCTGGAGAAGGAGAAGATAGAGAAAGAAGATGACATGATAGACAAGGAGAGGAGGATGAGAAGGAGAAGAAGGAAGAGGAGTAGAAAGATTGGACGATGGAAAAAGAGAAGATACGGTAGACAAGGAAAGGAGGAAGAGGAGAAGGAGGAAGAGGGGTGGAGGAAGAAGAGAAAGAGAGGGTGGAGAAGAAGAAAAGTTGGAAGATGGAGAAAGAGAAGATACGGTAGACAAGGAAAGGAGGAGGAAGAGAAGGTGGAAGAAGGATGGAGGAAGAAGAAGGAGAAAGAGAGGATGGAGAAGGAGGAGAAGGAAGGTTGGAAATGGAGAAAGAGAAGATGGAGAAAGAGAAGATATGGTAGACAAGGAGAGGAGGAGGAAGAGAAGGAGGAAGAGGGGTGGAGGAAGAAGAAGGAGAAAGAGGATGGAGAAGGAGGAGAAGGAAGATTGGAAATGGAGAAAGAGAAGATGGAGAAAGAGAAGATATGGTAGAGAAGGAGAGGAGGAGGAGGAGAAAGATGGAGGAAGTGGGGTGGAGGAGGAAGAGAAAGAAAGGAAGGAGAAGGAGAAGGAAGGTTGGAAGAAGGAGACAGAAGATGGAGAAGATGGAGAAGGAGAAGATATGGTAGGAGAGGAGGAGGAAGAGAAGGAGGGTGGAGGAGGAGCGGGAGGAAGAGAGGTGGAGGAGGAAGAGAAAGAGAGGATGGAGAAGGAGGAGGAGGAAAGTTGGAAGATGGAGGAGAAGATGGAGAAAGAAGATATGATAGACAAGGAGAGGAGGAGGAGGAGAAAAAAGGAGGAAGAGGGGTGGAGGTGGAAGAGGAAGAGAGGAAGGAGAAGGAAGGTTGGAAGATGGAGACGGAGAAGATGGAGGAGAAGATGGAGAAGGAGAAGATATGGTAGGAGAGGAGGAGGAGGAGGAGGAGGAAGAGAGGATGGAGGAGGTGGAAAAGGAGAAAGAGAAACACCAAACCCAGAAGCTGTTTTTCCCCACCTACCTTCAAGACTTCCCACTGTTCTCATTAATCTCCCCATTATAATTAATCCCTATTTCCTGCTGATCGCCAGCCTTAAAAATGGGAACTTTGATTTTAATTTTAATTTTTCTTCTTCTTCTTCTTGCCTTCGTCTCCCACCGGGATGAAGCAGAGCAATCCAACTCCGGCTGGTTTCTCTGCGGATTTGAAAAAATCTGGATTTTTTTTTTAAAAAAAATTCTCCCGGAAAGTGATGGAAAAAAGGGGGAAGGATAGAAAAATAAAATAAAGAGAAATAAAAAGTGGGAAGAAATACAAATGGGCCTTTTTTTTCTAACCCGCTTCTTTGGGTGGGGGGGAAAGATCCTGGTTATTATTCTTATTCTTATTCTTTTTTTGCAATTAAAATGCTCTCTTATAAATGTTTTGGAGAGAGGGAATGACTTAGAAATTGGTATTCCGTCCGTCGCTTCCAAAGACTTATTGCTATCTGTAGTTCCATGGTGTTTTTTCAGCAGAGCATTTGGGAGCATTTTAAACATCTTGATAACATGATCAGAAAAACAAAACGCTTTTTTTTTCTGAGTCTCTGACTTTGTGTGTGTGTGTGTGTGTGTGTGTGTGTGTGTGTGTGTGTGGCTTCACACAACCCCCACAGAGTCCCAGAATGCAGAACGTAGAAGAAACGTAAAATCGCAGGGACCCCGTGAGGTCTTCTAGTCCAACCCCCCCTGCACAAGGCAGAAAACCTTATTGGGGAGGAGAGCTACTCAAAAAAAAAATCTATCGAAAAGTGAGAGGGGAGATACAGAAGAAAAGTTATGACACGTAAAATAGAAGAAAAAGAGAAGGAGAGAAGAAAGGAGGGAAGGAAGGAGGGAAGGAAGTAGGAAAGGGAAGGAGGGAAGGAGAGAAGAAAGGAGGGAAGGAAGGAGGGAAGGAGGGAGGGAAGGGAAGGAGGAAAGGAAGGAGAGAAGGAGAGAAGAAAGGAGGGAAGGAAGGAGGGAAGGAGGGAGGGAGGGAAGGGAAGGAGGGAAGGGGAGAAGAATGGAGGGAGGGAAGGGGGAAGGAGGGAGGGAAGGAAGGAGGGAAGGAAGGTAAAAAAATAATAAAATAAAAAAAACAGAAGAAAAAGAGAAGAGAAAATTTAGAAATAGGAGTATAGTAGAGTGATATGATCCAGTAGGAAGAGAGATTCTTAACAAGGTAAAAATACGTTTTAATTAGAACGTGTGGGAATCACACTAGGAACCTTAAAGCTGTTAAATAATTACGTTACGTTGATTATATAAAACTTGAAACTTGAAGATTCGCGTTGTTAGCGGAAAACAGACGGAAAAGAAACGAACAATTGTTTATTTTTAAAGAGGAAGAAAAATTATATGGTTTGTTACGTGTTAAAAACTGGAAATGGGAAAACAGAAGAAAAGGAATATGGAATAAAATTGGAAATAATGGAAATATAATGTAAAATGAATTGGGTCCTTTGGTGGGAATGTTAAAGGGGGAATTCGGACGACACTCGGTTCACAAAAGAATTTTTATTATGTAACAAAAATAAATAAAAAAATTAATAACAAAAAAAGGCATAAAACCTCATTATACCATCTGGATCCAAATACTGGTACTCCTTGAATTACGGCCACAATTTTGAGACATTTGTTAAGTGCGTTTGGCCCTGTTTGACTGCTTTTTCCGTGCCGCCGTCGTTAAGCGAATCGCCGCAGCTGTTTGGCGAGCGACACGGCCGTTCAGCGAATCGGGATTCCCCGTTGGCTTGGCTAGTCCGAAGAGTCGCAAAGAGGGGATCATGTGACACCCCCTCCTCTCCCTGGGGCGTTGCTATCGTCGTAAGTACGAGTCGGTTGCCAGGCGTGTGAATTTTGACCACGTGACCATGGAAGCGCTGTGTGCGTCGTAAGTGTGAAGCGTGGGCCTAAGTCACTTTTTTTTCAGGGCTGTTGCAAGTTTGAAAGGTCACTAAATGAACTGTTGTAAGTTGAGGACTATCTGGAGTTATCCACTCTTGTGTTCAGACAATCCGTTGTGCCCAAACATTCAGGAGTCATCATTGCTTTAGATCCTCTGGGGAAAAAAGATTTTTTCTTTTGTGTTTGCAGTGAATTTGCTGGATACGTCCAAGATAATTGGCGACTGGGGCTGGCTCATTTATCCTTCCCACGGGGTAAGTAATAATCCTGACTGTAATCATATCATCGTCATCACATTCATAATCACCATCACAATAAATCATAATCTCACTCACAGTCACAATCATAATAAATCATAATTGCACAATCACTCATAATCACATTCATAATCACAATCACAATAACAATCAATCGTTTGCAATCACATCATAATCAAAATCAATCACAGTCACATTCATAATCACAATCATTCATATTCACAGTCACAATCAATGATAACCACAATCACACCACAATCACAGTCCGTCGCAATCACAATCATTGCAATCACATCACAATCATAATCAGTCACGGTCACAATCACAATCAGTCATAATCATAGTCACATCACAATCACATTCATAACCAAAATCATAATCAATCATAATCACAGACACAATCACAATCATAATGGCAATCACATCACAATCATAATCATAATCAACCACAGTCACAACCACAATCACATTCATAACCACAATCATAATCGATCACAGTCACAATCAATCATAATCACAGACACAATCACAATCAATTGTAATGGCAATCACATCACAATCATAATCATAATCAACCACAGTCACAATCACAACCACCCAATCGCAATCACATTCATAATCACAATCATTTCACAATCACAATCCTAATCGATCACAGTCACAATCAAAATCAATCATAATGGCAATCACATCACAGTCACAAACATTGCAACCACATCACAATCAAAATCAACCACAGTCACAGTCACAATCACAATCAATTATAATCACAGTCATATTACAATCACAATCATAAATCATAATCAATCATAATCACAGACACAGAATCATAATGGCAATCACATCACAATCATAATCATAATCAACCACAGTCACAATCACAGTCAGATCACAATCACATTCATAACCAAAATCATAATCGATCACAATCACAATCAATCATAATCACAGACACAATCACAATCAATCGTAATGGCAATCACATCACAATCATAATCATAAACAACCACAGTCACGATCACAACCACCCAATCACAATCACATTCATAATCACAATCATAATCACAATCATTTCACAATCACAATCCTAAACGATCACAGTCACAATCAATTATAATGGCGATCACATCAAGTCACAAACATTGCAACCACATCACAATCATAATCAACCACAGTCACAATCACAATCATAATCACAATCACAACCACAGTCACATCGTCAAGTCGGAAGGGGACCTTGGAGGTCTTCTAGTCCAACCCCCTGCTCAATCAGGAGACCATTTCAATCAATGAGTCAATCAGGATAGGGGTGGAAGGGACTTTGGAGGTCTTCTAGTCCAACCCTGTGCTCAAGCAGGAGACCCTGCACCATTTCAATCAATCAATCCATCAGAATAGAGTTGGAAGGGACCTTGGAGGTCTTCTAGACCAACCCCCTGCTCAAGTAGGAGACCTTGCACCATTTCAATCAATCAGTCAGAATAGAGCTGGAAGGGACCCTGGAGGTCTTCTAGTCCAACCTTCTGCTCAAGCAGGAGACCCTAGACCATTTCAATCCATTAATCAATCAGAAGAGAGCTGGAAGGGACCTTGGAGGTCTTCTAGTCCATCCCCCATGCTCAAGCAGGAGACCCCAGACCATTTCAATCAATCAAGGCCCCTTCCAACCCTCGGATTCTGCCTTTTAAGTAATTTTCGCCTAGATTTTAAGCTGCTTTCAACATCCTCTCTCTTTCCATCCTCTTTATCCATTTATAATCTGATTTCCCCCCTTAATCCAGCATTAGCTCCCATTTAAACTATTAGATAAATTCCCAAGCAGAGATGAAATCAGGCCTCCTGTCTCAACGCATGAGCGGTGACATCCTCATTTTGTGTCCAGCTAAGAGATTTCTCTCTCTCTCTCTCTCTCTTAGCGACGGGAGAAAGGTTGGAGCAAACCATTGCCTGTTATCCCCAAAAATAATAATAATAATAATCCTTTTTATTTCAGCAGAATTTGGTTTCTTCCTTTCCAGGCCTCCCAGTTCATTGGGGAGCGGCCATTAATCGGGTTTAAATGTTTTTAATCTGTTTGTCTCGAGCCGGTTGGGAAAACGGACGCTGCTGGCATTTGATTATTAAGCAAATCCCACCTTCTCCAAACCGTGCCAAATTCAGTGCCTTGGATCACGGAGAGTCCTCGACTTATGACCCACACCGTTGGGGGTCGCTCAGCAAGTCCACCCCTCTTAAAGCACTCTGGCCTGGGAATGCTGGGAGTTGAAGCCCACTCCTCTTAAAGCATGCTGGCTGGGGAATTCTGGGAGTGGAAGTCCTACCCTCTTAAAGCATGCTGGCTAGGGGATTCTGGGAGTGGAAGCCCACCCCTCTTAAAGCATGCTGGCTGGGGAATTCTGGGAGTGGAAGTCCTACCCTCTTAAAGCATGCTGGCTAGGGGATTCTGGGAGTGGAAGTCCTCCCCTCTTAAAGCATGCTGGCTAGGGGATTCTGGGAGTGGAAGCCCACCCCTCTTAAAGCATGCTGGCTGGGGGATTCTGGGAGTGGAAGTCCTACCCTCTTAAAGCATGCTGGCTAGGGGATTCTGGGAGTGGAAGTCCTCCCCTCTTAAAGCATGCTGGCTAGGGGATTCTGGGAGTGGAAGCCCACCCCTCTTAAAGCATTGCTGGCTGGGAGATTCTGGGAGTGGAAGTCCTCCCCTCTTAAAGCATTGATGGCTGGGGGATTCTGGGAGTGGAAGTCCTCCCCTCTTAAAGCATGCTGGCTGGGGGATTCTGGGAGTGGAAGCCCACCCCTCTTAAAGCATGCTGGCTAGGGGATTCTGGGAGTGGAAGCCCACCCCTCTTAAAGCATGCTGGCTAGGGGATTCTGGGAGTGGAAGCCCACCCCCCTTAAAGCATGCTGGCTAGGGGATTCTGGGAGTGGAAGCCCACCCCCCTTAAAGCATGCTGGCTAGGGGATTCTGGGAGTGGAAGCCCACCCCTCTTAAAGCACGCTGAATGGGGGATTCTGGGAGTTGAAGCCCATCCCTCTTAAAGCATGCTGGCTGGGGGATTCTGGGAGTTGAAGCCCACCCCTCTTAAAGCATTGCTGACTGGGGGATTCTGGGAGTGGAAGCCCACCCCTCTTAAAGCATTGCTGGCTGGGGAATTCTGGGAGTGGAAGTCCTCCCCTCTTAAAGCACACTGGCTGGGGGATTCTGGGAGTGGAAGCCCACCCCTCTTCAATCTGGCAATGTTGAAAAAAAAACCCTTCCTCTAAATTCAACCCCCAACTGTGAAAATTGGCCCCAAACCCCAAATCTCAAAGATTGAGAGATTCTCCGTTTCTTAGCCAAACCCCCTGAACCATCTCTTGCTTGAGCAGGGGGCTGGACTAGAGGACCTCCAGGGTCCCTTCCGACTTCGTTCTTCCGTCGTCTTTCCGTAACGGGTGCAATACCATTCGTTCAAATGCCAGCTTCTCAACGCCAACGCCACTTAAGCTTCCGACCCTTGCCAAGACTTGGTGGGCCAAGGAAGCTGGCCGGCTCACTCGCGGCCCTCGCAGCCTGCCACCCGAGGCTGCTCCGTAGGGGAGGGGATGCCAAGCCACCCTTGGCATCCATAATGAACCTCGTGCCACGTCAAGACGAGAAGCTTCTCCTTCTGTGCCAGCCTGAAATGCATCTGCTGGCATCGGCTTCCAGCCTTTGGCCGGCTGCCAGGACCTCCCTGCCAGATGCCAAGGCAGAGACAGGGAAATCTTAATCAATGTTAGCCAGGATGGCGCAGAGCCAGTCACGTTAAGGCTGCGATTGGAAAAGGACGAAAAAGCCAGCTTGGGCAGCCGTAAACCTCTCTGTGGGCCAGCTTGGAGCTTCTATGCGTTTATTTTAATCCTACTTTTATTATTTCTATAAATAAGCCAAAGGGGGCGGGGAAGGTGGGCCGAATCTGCTTTTCTCCTCCTATTGGGCCCATAACAACAACCTTGGGAGGTGGGCTGGCTGAGAGAGAGAGAGAGAGAGAGAGAGAGAGAGAGAGAGAGAGAGAGAGAGAGAGAGAGAGAGAGAGAGAGAGAGAGAGAGAGAGAGAGAAGGAGAGAGAAAAAAGAGAGAGAGGAAGAAAGAAAGGGAGGGAAGGAAGGAAGGAGGGAGGGAAGGAAAGGAAAGCAGGATGGAAAGAAGGGAGAAAGGAGAGAAAGAAAGAAAAAGAGGAAGAAATGAAAAGAAGGAAGAAAAATAAATAGAGAAAGCAAGAAAGAAAGAAAGGTGAGAGGAAGTAAAGGAAGGGAGGAAGAAAGAAAGGAAGAAAGAAAAATAGAGGAAGAAAGGGAAAGAAGAAAAGAAAAATTAATAAATAGAGAAAGAAAGAAAGGTGAGAGGAAGTAAAGGAAGGAAGAAAGGAAGAAAGTGAAAGAAGGAAAAAGTAAAAGAAAGAAAAAGTGAGAGAAAGAAAGAAAAAGAAGAAAAAAATAGATAAAGAAAGGTGAGAGGAAGTAAAGGAAGGGAGGAAGAAAGGAAGGAAGGAAGAAAAGAAAAAAGGAAAAAAGGAAGAAAAGAAAAATAAATAAATAGATAAAGAAAGATGACAGAAAGTAAAGGAAGAAAGAAAGAAAGGAAGGAAGGAAGGAAGGAAGGAAGAAAAAGAGGAAAAAAGTAAAGGAAGGAAGAAAAGAAAAATAGATAAAGAAAGATGAGAGGAAGTAAAGGAAGGGAGGAAGAAAGGAAGGAAGAAAAAAAAAGAAAGAGAAAAAAGGAAGAAAAGAAAAATAAATAAATAGATAAAGAAAGAAAGATGACAGAAAGTAAAGGAAGGAAGGAAGGAAGAAAAAGGAAAAAAAGGAAAGGAAGGAAGAAAAGAAAAACAGAAAGAAAGCGAGAGGAAGTAAAGGAGGGGAGGAAGAAAGAAAGGAAGAGAGAAAGAATGGAAGGAAGGAAAGAAAGAAAGAAAGGGAGGAGAAGCGAGGAAGGGGGAGAAGAGAAAGGAAACGAAGGAGAAGAAAATACAGAATTATGACTTCTGCCCCTCTTTCCTACAAGCAGTTTCCATCTTCCTATTTCCCCTCCCTCTCTAATACTCTTCAATCCCCCAACTGTAGAACCACAGGGCCGGGAGGGACCTTGGCGGTCATCTAGTCCAACCCCCTTCTCCAGCAGGAGTTCCCGGACCAACAGCTATCCAATCTCCTTTAAAAAAAAACAGAACCTTCCAGCACCCACAACTTCTATTCTACAGGCCCAGTCCCTCGTCCTCCTTGTCCTCGTCCTCCTCGTCCTCCTCCGTTCTCGGTTCCCATGCCCAGAGCCCCGGGTTCAAATCCTGACCACCACCACCCTTCTTTCCCCCCCTCCCTCTCTCTCTCCCAGTGGGACTCCATCAACGAGATGGACGAGTTCTTCCAGCCCATCCACACCTATCAGGTATGCAACGTCATGACGGCAAATCAGAACAACTGGCTCAGGACGAGTTGGATCCAGAGGCACGGGGCTCACCGGGTTTACGCCGAGATCCAGTTCACCCTACGGGATTGCAACAGCATGCCAGGTGTCTTGGGCACCTGTAAGGAGACCTTTAACCTCTACTACCTCCAATCCGACCGGGATCTGGGCAGTACCACCCGCGAGAGCCAGTTCGTCAAAATCGACACCATCGCGGCCGACGAGAGCTTCACCAACGTGGACCTCGGCGTCCGGCGGCTCAAGCTGAACACCGAAGTCCGAGGGGTGGGGCCCCTGACCAAGCGGGGGTTCTACCTGGCCTTCCAGGACATCGGCGCCTGCATCGCCGTTGTCTCCGTCCGCGTCTATTACAAGAAGTGTCCCGCCATGGTCAGGAACCTGGCGGCTTTCTCCGAAGCGGTGACGGGGGCGGATTCCTCCTCCCTGGTGGAGGTGCGGGGAGAGTGCGTGACGCACTCGGAGGAGAGGGACACCCCCAAAATGTACTGCAGCGCGGAGGGCGAGTGGCTGGTGCCCATCGGGAAGTGCGTCTGCAGCGCCGGGTACGAAGAACGGAAGGACGCGTGTTTGGGTAAGACACAGGGCGGGGAGGATGGTTTTGGGGGGGAGTACTGATAGGGTGGCGAGAGAAAAATCTTTGCCCAGGCTGTCCTTGACATACGACCTCAACCGAGCCCGAAATGTCTCTTGTAAAGCAGGGTGGTTGAATTTCGCTCCGTTTTATGACCCTTCTTGCCACCGTCGTTTTTATGTGAATCGCTCCAGTGGTTGAGTCAGGAGTGGGTGCGGTGGCCTTAGCGGTGGAGCGCTGGCCTCACAATCAGGAGGCTGTGAGTTCGAACCTAGGGAGAGGCGGATATTTCTCTCTCTCTCTGGGCACAATGGGAACATATCTGCCGAATAAAACTCTGTACTGGCGACACGACAGGCATCCGGCCAGGAAAACAATCCGCTCCATTCCGTTGCCCCGACTCCACCCCGCAAGGGATTATAGGGTCGTTAAAAGAGGAGGATGACTCCAGTGGTTATGTCAAGTTGTTCATCGAATGTGGCTCCCCCGTCAACGTTGCTTGTCGGAAGGTCGCCAAAAGGGGATCACAAGACCCCCGGGACGCTACGACCGCCGTAAATACGAGTCAGTGGCCAAGCATCCAAATTCGGATAGCGTGACCACAGAGGATAATGTAAGTGTGGAAAAGGGTCCCTTTGTTTTTGTTGACGTCGTAACTTTGAGCGGTCACTAAATGAATGGTTTTAAGTCGAGGACTCCCTGTACAATAGCAAAAGTTGCAGGTAAAAATACAGATGCGGTAGGAGACCTCATGTTTCGCAGGAAGTGGGTTTCCCGCACTCAAAACAACGGAGAGAATCTTTTAGGAATCTTTCCAGATTAAAAAAAAACACACCTCCTTTCGAAAGCAACCTGCAATTGTAAAAAGCCGGATTTCCTTGCGTCCCCGAGTAAAACGAATACTCTCCGTTGGGATTGTGCGCGGAAAGAGAAATATTTGCCAAATTAAGCCCCACGGCCCGAAGGACTTAGGAGACTTACGGAGATCAGGGAAATGAGGCCTTTGTGGAAGTGTGTTATGGCCGCTCACGTAACGTGGGAAAGTGTGTGTGTGTGTGTGTGTGTGTATTTCTGTTCTGTATATCTATCTATCTATCTATTTTATCTATCTATCTATCTATCTATCTATCTATCTATCTATCTATCTATCTATCTATCTATCTATCTCCATTCGTATCTCTCTCCATCCATCCATCCATCCATCCATCCATCCATCCATCCATGTCTCTTTCTCTCTCCATCCATATCTATCTATCTATCTATCTATCTATCTATCTATCTATCTATCTATCTATCTATCTATCTATCTATCTATCTATCTATCTATCTATATCCATTCGTATCTCTCTCCATCCATCCATCAATCCATCCATGTCTCTTTCTCTCTCCATCCATATCTATCTATCTATCTATCTATCTATCTATCTATCTATCTATCTATCTATCTATCTATCTATCTATCTATCTATCTCCATTCGTATCTCTCTCCATCCATCCATCCATCCATCCATCCATGTCTCTTTCTCTCTCCATCCATATCTATCTATCTATCTATCTATCTATCTATCTATCTATCTATCTATCTATCTATCTATCTATCTATCTATATCCATTCGTATCTCTCTCCATCCATCCATCAATCCATCCATGTCTCTTTCTCTCTCCATCCATATCTATCTATCTATCTATCTATCTATCTATCTATCTATCTATCTATCTATCTATCTATCTATCTATCTATCTATATCCATTCGTATCTCTCTCCATCCATCCATCAATCCATCCATGTCTCTTTCTCTCTCCATCCATATCTATCTATCTATCTATCTATCTATCTATCTATCTATCTATCTATCTATCTATCTATCTATCTATCTCCATTCGTATCTCTCTCCATCCATCCATCCATCCATCCATGTCTCTTTCTCTCTCCATCCATATCTATCTATCTATCTATCTATCTATCTATCTATCTATCTATCTATCTATCTATCTATCTATCTATCTATATCCATTCGTATCTCTCTCCATCCATCCATCCATCCATCCATCAATCCATCCATGTCTCTTTCTCTCTCCATCCATATCTATCTATCTATCTATCTATCTATCTATCTATCTATCTATCTATCTATCTATCTATCTATCTATCTATCTATATCCATTCGTATCTCTCTCCATCCATCCATCAATCCATCCATGTCTCTTTCTCTCTCCATCCATATCTATCTATCTATCTATCTATCTATCTATCTATCTATCTATCTATCTATCTATCTATCTATCTATCTATCTATCTATCTCCATTCGTATCTCTCTCCATCCATCCATCCATCCATCCATGTCTCTTTCTCTCTCCATCCATATCTATCTATCTATCTATCTATCTATCTATCTATCTATCTATCTATCTATCTATCTATCTATCTATCTATCTATCTATCTATCTATCTATCTATCTATCTATCTATCTACCTACCTACCTACCTACCTACCTACCTACCTACCTACCTACCTACCTACCTACCTACCTACAATTTGCAGGAGACCATTAGTTCACTTAATTGGTTTGGAGACTCCTGGCCAAGTTCTGCAGAGATCGGCCTGGCAGCTCTCCAAGCCAGATAAGGTCTGTGACCGTAAATCCTCCCTGGAAAGACTTTGCTAGATGTGAAGCAGCAGAATTCACCGCAAATTAATAAAAGGGGTTTTTGTCGGGACCAAAAGTTGGCTTCAGGCTCTTGGGAAGCCTCGCTCAGAACACAACCATTTCCTCCTCCGTTTGTTTCCCCCCTGCCCCCTGGGGGGCTCCCGCAAGATCATCTGGCCCGCCGCTGTCTAAATAAACGCCGATAAGAAGCCGGGAAGAGACGCTTGTACTGCTCGCCCGAGGCGACATGCGTTTGTTTAGCCGAGCCACCGAGGAGACGGTGTTTATTTGCTTTTTGACTTCTTCTCCGAACGAGGGAAGTTGAGCGTTGGATCAGCAAAGACATCGCGTGGGGGTGGGTGGGCTTCGTTGCACTCTGAGGTGGGGGGGGGGGAAACCGAGCGTGTTTCTGCCTTGACAAAATTGAACACAAGGGGTAGCGCATCAAAGTCACGGCGGGCAAGGACGCCCGAGTGAAAGGTGGTACCTGCCGTCACCTTATACGCGGGATAAATTTGGGACGGCGTCCAAGGGAGGTTTCTTCAAGAAGAGACTGGAGAGCCATTTGTCTGAAATGGTCGAGGGTCTCCTGCTTGAGCAGGGGGCTGGACTAGAAGACCTCTAAGGTCCCTTCCTGCTCTATTCTTGATTGATGGATTGAAATGGTCTAGGGTCACCTGCTTGAGCAGAGGGTTGGACTAGAAGACCTCCAAGGTCCCTTCCAGCTCTATTCTTGATTGATTGATTGAAATGGTCCAGGGTCTCCTGCTTGAGCAGAGGGTTGGGCTAGAAGACCTCCAAGGTCCCTTCCAGCTCTATTCTTGATTGATTGATTGAAATGGTCGAGGGTCTCCTGCTTGAGCAGAGGGTTGGGCTAGAAGACCTCCAAGGTCCCTTCCAGCTCTATTCTTGATTGATTGATTGAAATGGTCTAGGGTCTCCTGCTTGAGCATGGGGGATGGACTAGAAGACCTCGAAGGTCCTTTCCAGCTCTATTCTGATGGATGAATGGATTGATTGATTGATTGAAATAGTATAGTGTCTCCTGCTTAAGCAGGGGGCTGGACTAGAAGACCTCCAAAGTCCCTTCCTGCTCTATTCTGATTGATTGATTGAAATATCTAGGGTCTCCTGCTTGAGCATGGGGGATGGATTAGAAGACCTCTAAGATCCCTTCCAGCTCTATTCTGATTGATTGATTGATTGACTGACTGACTGATTGATTGATTGATTGAAATGATCGAGGATTGGACTAGAAGACCTCCAAGGTCCCTTTGACCTCTGTTCTGATTGTTTTGATGGTTTGAAATGGTCTATGGTCTCCTGCTTGAGCAGGGGGTTGGACTAGAAGACCTTTAAGGTCCCTTCCTGCTCTATTCTCATTGATTGATTGAAATGTCTAGGGTCTCCTGCTTGAGCATGGGGGATGGACTAGAAGACCTCTAAGATCCCTTCCAGCTCTATTCTGATTGATTGATTGACTGATTGATTGCTTGATTGAAACGGTCCAGGGTCTCCTGCTTGAGCAGGGGGTTGGACTAGAAGACCTCCAAGGCCCCTTCCCGCTCTGTTATCCTGTAACCCCAGATCAATGAATCAGTGGAATAATTTGCCTCCAGAAGTCGTCAGTGGCTCCATCCCTGGAGGTGTTGAAGAAGAGACCCTGGCCTGTCATTTGTCTGAAATGGACTACGCTTCCCTGCCTCAAACCCTGTCAGTAAACGAATGGCCGTAATGCGAGGACCACCTGCCCCTCACCCCCCAGAAGGGAACGATCGAGAACTTTAGCTCGATTTCGGTGACTTTCGGAGCAATACGCGCTTTAAAATCTTGCACAGATTCCCCTCTGGCTCGTTCGAACGACAGACTGTCCCCAATTTAGGTCCATTCGCATTGAAATCGATAAGATTTGTCGATGAAAGGACGGAAAGAAAGAAGGAAGGAGGAAAAGAGTTTAATTTGGGATTGCTAAATAGATCCCTTGGCTGTTTTTCCCCCCCTCCTTCTAGATAGGCAGAGCAAATAACCAGCTATAAATAAACCTCCTTTGAGATGGGTAGGGAGAAAAAAAATTCAGTTTATTTATGCAGGCCAAAGTCTTCCTTTATTAGATCGGTTTATTTTTAGAACTTGGAATAATGCAATTACGACGGAAAAGGGAAAACACGTTTTGCCCAGGCATTGAGGGAAAAATAATAATAATAATACGCTGGAAACTGGTTTGGGCCTCCTTTCCTTTTTCAGAGACAGCCCTGGACTTGCGACGGTTCATTTAGCGACCAAAGTTACAACGGGAAAAGTGGCTTGTGGCTGTTTTTCACACAGCGTCCCCGGGGGGGTCAGCCGATCAGAATTCAGAGGCTTGGTGGCTGATTTGTACTTATGACGGGATTGATTGATTGATTGATTGATTGGAATGGTCTGGGGTCTCCTGCTCGAGCGGTGGGTTGGGCTAGAAGACCTCTAAGGTCCCTTCCAGATCACTTTGGATTGATGGCTTAATTGAAATGGTCTAGGGTCTCTTCCTTGAGCAGGGGGTTGGGATAGAAGACCTCCAAGGTCCCTTCCAGATCACTTTGGATTGATGGCTTAATTGAAATGGTCTAGGGTCTCCTGCTTGAACAGAGGGTTGGACTAGAAGACCTCCAAGGTCCCTTCCAGCTCTATTCTGATTGATTGATTAATTGATTGATTGATTGATTGATTGATTGAAACCGTCTACGGTCTTCTGTTTGAACAGGGGGTTAGACTAGAAGACCTCCAAGGTCCCTTCTGGCTCTCCTTCCAGGAGTCTGGACAAGTGAATGGAGCTAGCAGAGCATTGAATGGCCAGATGCCCTTCCTGTCGCCAGGGTGGAGTTTTGTTCAGCAGATATATTCTCATTGTGCCCAGAGAGAGAGAGAGAGAGAAATATCTGCCTCTACCTAGCATCGAACTCACAATAATAGATAAAAATCAAAGTAATAGTAACAAAATTGAAATGAATAAATGGATAAATAAACCGCCATGTCTGAATCTTTCTTTCTTTCTTTCTTTCTTTCTTTCTTTCTTTCTTTCTTTCTTTCTTTCTTTCTTTCTTTCTTTCTTTCTTTCTTTCTTTCTTTCTTCTCTTCTGCAGCCTGCCAAGTTGGCTTTTATAAATCTTCCCCCGGAGACCAGCTCTGTGCCAGGTGTCCTTCTAACAGCTACTCCGACGCCCTGGCCGCACAGGTGTGTCGCTGTGAAAATACCTTTTACCGTGCTCCCCAGGACCCTCCTTCAGCGGCCTGCACGCGTACGTATTTCTTTTCTCCTAATTTTTAAATTTCTCAGCTTCGTCTTCCCCCGTTGGGTTTCCCTTCTCGGTCCTAAATTTGTCACTTTCATGGCATCAGTTGTGCTTTTTCTTCCGGTTGCAATTTGCCAGTTCTCAACTTCGTCAATTGCAATTTGCCAGTTCTCAACTTCGTCAATTGCAATTTGCCAGTTCTCAACTTCGTCAATTGCAATTTGCCAGTTCTCAACTTCGTCAGTTGCAATTTGCCAGTTTTCAACTTCGTCAATTGCCATTTGCCAGTTCTCAACTTCGTCAATTGCAATTTGCCAGTTTTCAATTTCGTCAATTGCAATTTGCCAGTTCTCAACTTCGTCAATTGCAATTTGCCAGTTCTCAACTTCGTCAATTGCCATTTGCCAGTTCTCAACTTCGTCAATTGCCATTTGCCAGTTTTCAACTTCGTCAATTGCAATTTGCCAGTTTTCAATTTCGTCAATTGCAATTTGCCAGTTCTCAACTTCGTCAATTGCAATTTGCCAGTTTTCAACTTCGTCAATTGCAATTTGCCAGTTTTCAACTTCGTCAATTGCAATTTGCCAGTTTTCAACTTCGTCAATTGCAATTTGCCAGTTCTCAACTTCGTCAATTGCCATTTGCCAGTTTTCAACTTCGTCAATTGCAATTTGCCAGTTTTCAACTTCGTCAATTGCAATTTGCCAGTTCTCAACTTCGTCAATTGCCATTTGCCAGTTTTCAACTTCGTCAATTGCAATTTGCCAGTTCTCAACTTCGTCAATTGCGTTTCCCTTCTGGTTACAATTTCCCTGATAATGAAGAAGTTCCCACTCTGGTTCGTGGGGTGAAGGGGTTACATTTTTTCTACCTGGACTGGAGTGCACCCCAAAATAATTTATGAAACAGCAGGACAAGACATTGAATAAAGAAACTAGTATTTTGTTTTTTTTTAAAAAAGACAAACAGCAAGCAAAATCCTAAGCTTTTGTCTCTCTCTCTTTCCTTCCTTCCTTCCTTCCTTCTTTCTTCCTTTCCTATTCTTTCTTTTTCTTTCCTACCTTCCTTTTTCTTTCTTTCTCTATCACTTTTTCTTTCCTCTTTTTCTTTTCCTTCCTTTTTTCCTTCCTTTCTTTTTCTTTTCCTTTCCTTTCTCCCCCCTTCTCTCTCCTGTGTGCGCGCGCATCATTTTGAAAGTTTCTTTCTCTCTCTTTCCTTCCTTCCTTTTTCTTTCTCTCTGCTTCCTTTCTTTCTCTTTTTCTTTTCCTTCCTCCCTTTCTTTTCCTTCCTTTCTTTCTCCTTTCCTTTCTTCTTTCTCTCTCTCTCCTGTGTGTGTGCATCATTTTGAAAGTTTCTTTCTTTCTTTCTCCTTTCCTTTCTTCTCTCTCTCTCTCGTGTGTGTGCATCATTTTGAAAGTTTCTTTTTTTCTCTTTCCTTCCTTCCTTTTTCTTTCTCTCTCTTTTCTTCTTTCTTTCCTTCCTCCTTTCTTTCCTTCCTTTTTCTCTTTCTCTCTTTCCTTCCTTCCTTCTTTCTCTTCCTTCTTTCTCTTTCTCTTTTCTCTCTCTCCCCCCCTCTCTCTCCACCGTGATGTCATTGCAATCAAATTCTCAAATCCATTGCGTTCTCCTCCCCCTCTTTTTCCATCCATCATACAGCTGAAGGCTAAGCGGTCTCTTATCTAACCAGGTCCCTCGGTAGCATCTTTCCTCTCCACCTCTCAAGGCTATTCACACATACAATTACACACTTCACAAGGCGCCCCTCCCTCCGTTTTGCAACACGATACATTTAGAAAGATTCTCCCCTGACTTGCTTTCCTTAACCCGTTGCGCATCCGTGGGCCGAGCCTTCTCTTATCTGGCCTCTCCGTCCTCCGTCCCTCAAGGTCTTTCCCTAACACGGCCTCACCCTGCCCTTCGACGTGGGCCTCAACTGGGCCTCCGCCTTGACTCTCCGCTTCTTCTGGGCTTCTCCAGGTCCTCCTTCCGCTCCCACGAACCTGCTCTCCAGCGTGAACGGCACGACGGTGACCCTCGACTGGGCCCCTCCGCTGGACAGAGGGGGGCGCCACGACGCCACCTACAACGTGATCTGCCACCGCTGCACCTGGGGAGGGGAGCACTGCGAATCCTGCGGGTCCGGGATCCGTTTCCTCCCCCAGCAGATGAACCTGGCCCAAGGGTCGGTCTCCATCTCCAACCTCCTGGCTCACACCAACTACTCCTTCTCGGTGGAGGCCGTCAACGGCGTCTCGGACCTCAGCTTCGAGTCGCCGAGATTTGTGGCCGTCAACATCACCACGAACCAGGCAGGTAGGAGAAAGGTGTGCCCGCCCCCCCCCACCTCACCCCGCTCCTCCCCTCCCCACCCTCCAGCCACCCAACTGGAGGTAAAACCAAAGGCTGACAGTCCATCGGTTCAAGGGAGGACCGTGAATCGGTGGAAGAGAAGTTGCCTTCTGAAGTTGCAGGTAGCTCCATCCTTGGAGGTTTTCAAGATGAGACCAGACAGCCATTTGCCTGGGAAGGGATAGAGTTTCCTGCTTAAGCAAGGGGTTGGACTACATGACCTCCAAGGTTCCACTATGTTATACTGTATTGTTGTCCTTCCCTTCCCCCTCTCCTTCCTCCTCTTCCTCCTTCCCCTCCCTCTCCTTCTGCCCCTTTCTCTTCTCCCTCGTCTTCCTTCTCCCACTCCCCTCTTCCTCCTCCCCTCTTCCTCCTCTTCTTCCTTCTCCCCTCTTCCTCCTCTCTTCCTCCTCCACTTCTCCTCCTCCTCTTCTTCCTCCTTCTCCCCCTCCCTTCTTCCTCCCCCCTCCTCCCCTCTCCCTCTGCCACCTCTTCTCCCTCCTTTTCCTCCTCTTGCTCCCATCCTCCTCTTCCTCCTCCTCATCCTCTCTCCCTCCTCTTCTTAGCCTCTTCCTCCTCCTCTTCCTGCTCCTCTGCCTCCTCCCATTCCCCTCTTCTTCCTCCTCCTCCCCTCTTCCTCCCTTCCTCCCCTTTCCCTCTGCCATCTCTTCTCTCTCCTTCTCCTCCTCCTCCTCCTCCTCCTCCTCCTCCTCCTCCTCCTCTCTCTCTCCCTCCTCTTCTTCCCCTCCTCCTCCTCCTCCTCTGCCTCCCCTCTTCCTCCTTCTCTTCCTCCTCCCACTCCCCTCTTCTTCTTCCTCCTCCCCTCTTTCCCCCCCTCCCTCCTCTTCCTCCTCTCCTCCTCATCTTCTTCCCCCCTCCCTTCTTCCTCCTAAGAGCCGAGGTGGCGCAGTGTTTAGGGTGCAGTACTGCAGGCCACTTCAGCTGACTGTTATCTGCAGTTCAGCGGTTCTAATCTCACCGGCTCAAGGTTAACTCAGCCTTCCATCCTTCCGAGGTGGGTGAAATGAGGACCCAGACTGGGGGGGGTGATATGCTGACTCTGTAAACCGCTTAGAGAGGGCTGGAAGCCCTATAAAGCGGTATATAAGTCTAACTGCTATTGCTATTGCTATTCCTCCTCTCTTCCTTCCTTCCTCCCCTTTCCCTCTGCCACCTCTTCTCTCTCCTCTTCCTCCTCCTCTTCCACCTCCTCCTCCCCAAACGGACATCCATTTCTCCTGAATAGCAGGGGGTTGGGCTAGAAGACCTCCCAGGTCCCTTCCCATCCTACAATGCCACTCCTTTCAAGGAAAGATGTTTGAGAATTAACGTTTTCTGCTGCCGAGGACATCCTTCCAACCTCACCTGGGGAAACCCTCCTCCCCTTCCCCCCCCCCGCCTCAAATGGAAACCGGGCCATCTTGGTGAGATATTATTTCCATATCTTGCAAATCAAATCAGTTCCCGGGTTATCAGATGGCAGCCTTAATTGTAGCTATTAATGGCAATCATTTACAGTATTAGCTGCTCTGGCGGGAATCGTTTTACCCTAATTGTTATTATTTAATGGCTGGGGAAAAAACGGAAATCCGGATGCAAATTGGAAGGGCGCACGCTGCTTCGGCTGAATTATTTTTATTTTGTAATGTTATTTCCTATTTTATGTGCAATCGCTTTCTCAATAATTCTTAATGGCGGATGGGCAATTTTCACGGCGGGAGCCTTATTAAGTCATTTTTTTTTCCACATTTCTCTGGTGACCCCAAGCTGTTCTTCAATTTAAGAGTGTTGTTTTGTTTTGGTGGGTCCCCCCCCCCCCCGCTTTCTTTCTTTTCCTCTAAAATATCCACACACTCGCTCGGCGAACGAAAAGTAATAATTGTGGGATGTCCAGAGTATCAAAATTAGTGTCAGGAAAGGAAGGAAGGAAGGAAGGAAGGAGGGAGGGGGGAAAGGAAAGGAAAGGGAAAGAGAGAGAGAGAGAGAGAGAAGGAGGAAGAAAAGGAAGAAAGGAAGAAAGGAGGGAGAGGGAGGGGAAGGAAGGAAGGAGGAAAGAAAGAGAGAAGGAAGGAGAAAGGGAGGAAACATGAAAGGAGGGAGAAAAAGAAGGAAGAAAGAAGAAAAGAGAGAGAGAGAAGGAGGGAGGGAGGAAATGAAAGGGAAAGAAAGAGAGAAGGAGGGAGAGAGGAAACATGAAAGGAGGGAGAAAAGGAAGGAAGGAAGGAAGGAGGGGAGGGGGAGGAAGGAAGGAAAGGAAGGAGGAAAGAAAAAGAGAGAAGGAGGGAGAGAGGGAGGAAACATGAAAGGAGGGAGAAAAGGAAGGAAAGAGAGAGAGAGAAGGAGGGAGGAAATGAAAGGGAAAGGAAAAGAGAGAGGGGGAGGGAGATTGGAAACATGAAAGGAGGTAGAAAAGGAAGGAAGGAAGGAAGGAAGGAAGGGAAAGGGGGAGGAAGGAAGGAAGGAAAGGAAGGAGGAAAGAAAGAGAAGGAGGGAGAAAGGGAGGAAACATGAAAGGAGGGAGAAAAGGAAGGAAGGAAGAAAGGAGAGAGAGAGGGGGAGGAAGGAAGGAAAGGAAGGAAAGAGAGAGGAGGGAGAGAAGGAGGAAACATGAAAGGAGGGAGAAAAAGAAGGAAGAAAGAAGGAAAGAGAGAGAAGGAGGGAGGAAATCAAAGAGAAGGGAAGAGAGAGAGAAGGAGGGAGAGAGGAAACATGGAGGAGGGAGAAAAGAAAGAGAGAGAAGGAGGGAGGGAG